>NC_056747.1:1359508953-1359573953 GCF_019279795.1 Protopterus annectens
TTCCTCTAGAGGAGTTAGTCATTAACGGCTTCCTGGATGCTACACCACATCCTTACTAGCCTCGTGTTGTTGAGGGGTAGATTTTGGTCAAGCAGTGTACTTTTTGGACACTTCCTGAAGGGGAAGCTGGGAAAGGTATGGGCGAGCTTTGATTTCATTGGTTAAAGGCAGCTAAGAAAGCTATGACTAGAAGGTGGAAGCATTAATACCCTCTGATAAGAGAAGATCACTATAAACTCCTGCACAAGACAACTAGCGTGGGATTATGGGTATTACAGGACAGGGCCGGTATTAGAGGAGAGGGCTAAAAATAAATACTCAAGTAAGTGTATCTTGTAGCTAGTTGCATATGGTGGATGCTATGTTGTGTGATGGCTCCACTGAAGTTGCTTGAAAGACCATGAATAAAACATGAGAAATGGATAAAACTGTGTTATCATTTATTGTTAGCAGAATAAAGCTACATTTTTTAAAATTCTCCTCTTTATTTGAAACTGTGACATTGTCTGTTATACGGTATTGTTTGCTATTCCACTGTAAGTTTTATAAAGGCTTCTATATCAAAACAGACAACTAAACAAACAAATGCACAAATAAATACATAAGATAACTGTTCAGGAATTATTGTTAAGTCCAGGAGGAACTTGTGGCTTGTTTTTTACAACAGCACAGATTACTTACAGGTTCATAGGTAGGTACTAGGCTATTGGCTGAAAGGCCTAAGTAAGCCTAGCCAACAAGATTCCTTGGCTTATGCCACCCAAGAAGGTTAATTTCCTGTGTCCCTGTCAAGCAGGGCTACAGAAGTGATCCCCGGGGTGTATTTTCTATTTCCCATTCACTCATCAAAATTTGTCTTGAAGACTGCTAATGAGGAACTTTACTTGACATAGATGGGTAGCTTGTTCCAGAGTATAGGAAGTCTCTGGACATGAATCTATACCTCCAGCATGTCCTGTTTATAGAGTCATAGGTAGTTTATAGGTTCATGCTTATGTTCCTAAGTGAAATAATTCAGCCAATGACTATGAACATGGTGAGTAACACGATTCCCTAATAATTAAAGCAAAGGGTAAAAGGGGTCATAGAGATAACAAAATGCAATAAAAACCTAGTCCTGGACCTTCATTACAGGAGGTCTAAGGTATTACACAATGAAAACTGTTAACCTGGCTGGGTTGTTGATGATTCATTAATAAAAAATGTATATATGTTAACAGAGGATACTGAAAGAGAAGAGTTCAACCTATGTTTGTTCACAGCTGCATAGGTGTGTACTAGGCTAATGTCCACTAGGGCCATTTTAAGCCAAGCCATGCATCGCAAATCTCTGACAAGTACTAGTACCCTTAAGTGTAAGAAGGGGCTTGAGAGATGAAACATTTACAAGCTGGGCCCTGAGAGATGAACCATTTACAGGCTGCCTGTGCTCATTAGAGACATAGATGCCAAACCAGGGATGAATTTCCTGTTTCCCATCCAATTGTCGAAGTTACACTTGAATTGGGTTTGGGAGGAACTCTTGCTTCACAAGGATGGGGAACCTGTTCCAGAGACAGGGTAATCTCTGGGATACATACCTGTCTCTCCAGCAGGTCCTATTTATATCACAGCAAGGTTTAAGTTTTTAGAACGAGTAATAGAGCCCTACACGACCCTAATTAGGCCACACCTTCACCTGCTTCCTGCAGCCACTCCCCCTTGCTTTAAAGTCACCAGCCGCCATTGTTTATCAATAGAAGTTCTGTTTCATTTAAAATTGTTGTATGTATATTTTGTGTCTTATGTCTATGAAGGCTTCTAAGAGAGGTGCAAAAGAAGGAAGGTTTAACAAAGTGGATTTTGACTGAGATAACATTTGTGGCAAACTGAACTACATCCTCAGTGTTAATACCACCATGTTAGCACAATGCATTCCAGGGTCTCTGGGACCCTCTAATGTCAGCCTTCAAGTTTGGAAGTCTAGTTACAGAACTAACCCACGTTCACTAATCCACATTCGGACATCAGTGAAGATCTAGAAGGGATTGAACTTGTACATTTTCTCAGCTTGTTTAATCAGTCTGTTGTTGAATGACAGGTGAGAAACTTACCTATTTGTTTCCCAGGCATCCGATGCTCAAGTTAATATTATTCCAAATATGAAAAATATCCAAAGTTAGCAGTGAGCATTTATTATAACATGAGTTTAAAAGAAACACATGAAATTTAACATGACTGCAGATGTTTTAAGAGTTATGTTAATTACAATGTTAATAAGGTTGATGTTGTTAATGGTGCTGTTGTCAAAAACATTGCCCAGTGGGTGCTTACGATTGCACTTTGGAATAGTAAAAAATCAAATAAAGAGATCTAAAACAAAATAAAATTAACTAATGAAGTAAATACTGCCAAAGCGGACACAATAATTTAATGATAAGCAGTCTTAGTGGGCGTGAGATCAAATAAATACTGCTATATAAAAACATGAAGACAAAGTAGAAAATGAAGTAAAATAAATTGTGATGCAACTGATTATAAGTGGGAGGAAATGTATTCAGGCAGTGTTATTCTTGACAACATATGAACATGGAAATGGAAGAGATACACATAGGAACAACATCCAGTCAGGCTCTTGTCAGTGTCTGTACTCAGAAGTAACTGGATATGTGAGAAGCAACTCATTTGGAAGGTCCACACCAGTTTGATACATCTGTGGATGAGATGTATACATCAGTACCAAGTTTCCTTTCCTGTTATACTCACCCTTATACATTGATTAGTACTGGTTATGTTGTGCTGTCCCAAAGGTGAACCTGTAAATGTTCCACTGCAGTCAGTGTCCTACCCTGTTTAACAATTACATAAATTGTATTACATTATATTTTCGTAATGGGAGAAGGTAGATAATAAGCCTATCTTGTCCACCCGTTAGAGTGCTCCTAATGTTGTAATTTCTTTCCATTCCCACACAACCTTTCAGCACCTGTGCAAAGTCCTCTTGAATTCCTCCATGGATTCCCTCTCCACTATCCATTCCAGCAGTCCATTTCATTGGTTCAACACCCTCTCCATGTAAATGTAGTTTCAGAGATCTAGCGAGTACTTACAGTAGCTACTACAATGCGCTGCTAACACCACTACTTACCTGTTGTTCTACTTGTTCAGAAAATCCTTTCACATCTCACTGACATGATCTTATGCACCATTATCACTCTGGTCACATTTCTTTTCCACGATTTGTGGGAGCTTTCCTCTGGATTATTTCTAGTAGCCTGATGTGTTTTCCTTATTTGACCTTCAGTGCTGCATACAGCACTCAGGATGTGGTTTCACCCAGCTCTGGAGAGTACAAAAATTATCTTTTTGCTTCCAGAATATATTCCTCTGAAAATTCACCCCAGTTTTCTGTCTTCTGCTACTGTCCTCTTACTCCCAGTGTTCCAGTCCACACCCTCAATCGGTTCGTGCTCTGCTACCATCAGTTGTGGCCCTCTAATCAGACAGGACAGACCACGGTCACTGTGCTGTAAATGTTTTGCTTTGCATTTGCTTGCAGTGAAGTTCAGCTGTTACTTTTTTTTACCCACTTAATCAACCTTCCCAAATCCTTTGCTAGATTCTTACCCCCATCTTTCACTGCTGCACTTATCCTTCTGCCATCAGAAATTGGGTTGATCCTATTCTTCATTCCCACAGATATGTCTGAGACATATTTAGTAGAGTATCCAGAAGAGACCCTTGTGTACTCCACTAGTAACTTTCTTATTACTGACACAGCCCTCTCAGCACAACCCTCTATGTTTGACCATTCAGTCATGTGGTTTACAGTTCCTCAGTCCTGGTACTACACCCTATCTGTCCAGTTTTCTTGTTAGCCTGCTGGATGGTGCAGAGTCAAAGGCCTTGCTGAAATCTATTGGTACTGTCCCCAGTCGGTTTCACCAGTAACCCAGTCATAAAGCAGGAACAGGTTTAACTAACAGCTTCTTCTGGCTGAATTGATTCCTTTGCAGCAACAGGGTCATGCTCATCTGAAGAAATTAAGAAAAATCTAAATATCAAATGGCAACAATATAACACTTTCAGCAAAAAGGTTACTGCAAAAGGGGACCATCCCAGAAATCAAACTCGCATTGCAGATAATTGATTAAGGCAGTAATTTGTTAAACACCTTATCACAAATTGCAATAAATGACACACAGGAGACTCCACAACAAGTCAAAGACAAAAGAGTTTTGAAGCTGTCAGAATGTAATTCATGTGACTGACAATTAGATTTGTTGTCATATTACAGACTAGTTTTTATTAACATGTTTAGCTCAGCATCATCAGGTAAAAAAATAATTTTTAAAGTTAGTTAAAAGTTGCATCTTGTCAATTACTTTTGTGCTGAGAAGTGTTGCGTGAATTTTAATGAAATTATGTGGAATAGTAGGCAAAAATATTTTTGATTTTCAAGTGCTTTATGATGTTTTGGATAATTCAGACAAAGAAGACATTTTTTCTTATACCAAGTGCGACAGATGATAACTGTGGGTTTGAATTACCCTCTGTGTCAGTGGTGCAACAGGTAGCACACTCATATTTGGTAAAGAAGGCTGTGGGCTCTACTCCTGCATGTGTTTAATAGACTCATGACACTGCAGTACAGCATACGGGGATACTGCACTCCAAAGTGTGTCATTCTTCAGATGAGACATTACACCAAGGGCCCCTTCTGCTTGAGTTGGTGGTAGCTCAGGTGGGTGTAAAAGACCCTACAACACTTGTCAAAAACAGTAGAACTTCCCTGAGGCCCTAGACCAAATTTCTCCTAGTAGAATAGATACCACCTCAGATCTCCCCTGAAAAGAGGGCACTAGCCCAATGCAACTCACTATGTCAATAAAAAGCTAAATATATCATATATAATTAGTGGTAATACAGAAATGTGTAGCACTTACACAAAGCACTCTTTAATGAAAGTCACTGTTTTTTTCATCTTACTTTTATCTGGTTTCATGGAATTTGTCCAAAGTGGCCTAGATATACATCACCGATACATACTTTTGCACTTGATATGTTGGACACACATACACACACACAAACGCACACACACAGACACAGACACACAGACACACACACACACACACACACACACACACACACACACACACACACACACACACACACACACACACACACACACATGCTACACATTGCTTAATACTTCTCAACAACATTTATTTATTTACTAACATTTTGTTTGCTAGGAAAGTCCGACTAGATATCTTAACTGTTTTCAGCTGAGGCCCAAGGGAGGTCCAAAAATGAAAGATCAGAAAACATTTACACACACGTGAAAGCTGGCATCATATTACAATACACTTTAAATACATACATTAATGCATAAAATGCATAATAATACACATATACCATCATTAAAACAACATAAATTTGATATCGTGTGGCACTAAAATGTTTAAGTTTGAGAGTTTACTACTCACATAAAGCAAATGTCATCGTCAGATTGGAAGATTCAAACAGTGGATAAAAAGAGGAGGGGAATAGAGGGAGGAGTGAAAAATAACTACTTGTTAGGACTGATAAGCAGAGTCGATACAGGAGGCAGGAGAAATAATGACTAAAAGTATGATTACGAGTGAGGGAAATAAGAGTAAGATAAATAAAAACACGGAAACGAGAGACAGATGCATATATTAGAGGAAAAGGAGTTGGCATTTTAGCAGGAGAGCAACGGGAGCAAAGCCAGGAGGCAGACAGCAATCCTTTTCCATGCTACTTAAATAAATGAATGTTATGTGTTGCCCTGATTGGTGCAGGGATCATATTCCAGACTTTTGCTACACGTTGACCACAGTTTTTGCAAGGTTTAAAGATGCCAAATAGATTTTTTTCAGAACATTGAAGGTAATGAACTAGAAGACAGCGGTGCAGAATTGTACTTACAGCTGGACAGGAAGTGGGATTAAATATACATTTGTGCGATTACAAAAATGGGGTATAGTTTAGTTGTTGGCATAATTCTAGCCAATTTAGAGTTTTTAGTGATGTGTTTTGTGACCTGCATGAGTTGCGAATCTTATCTACCTTGTTGTACCACTGTTCTAGTTTAGATTTTAGGGTGGCCTGGACGTTATTCAAGATAGGAGAACCATATATTAAGGAGGTGAGTAGGTATGTTGTGGCAACAGTGACTCTGGTAGATGCAGTAAGGAATTTTTTGGATCTTTATATCACTGCTAGTCTTTTTTGTTTTTTTTTTAATATTGCTCTGTACATGGAGGTCATATTTGAGGTTGTCGTCTATGGTAGCCCGCAGCAGGTGTGTATGGGACACCACTTTACGCGGCGTTTTCTTTGCAGATGTGGTCTTCAAGTTATTATTCTCATGGATAAGTTATTTGGCAAACAATGACAAGATCGTGATCTTTTTTCAGTTAACAGTTGCTGGTTACAAAACCAGTTTTTAACAGAGCAAAAGGCATGCTGGGTAATCTTTTCTAACTCTTCCGACCGTCTGCGAGCCAGATAAGAGTGGGAGCCATCTGCAAATGCACAAGGGATGTTTGTTGTACAGAAGGATGAAGATTGTTCATAAATATATTAAATAAAAGACAATATTTGATGATGATGATGATAAATCATTGTAGTCCTTTTTATTAAGTTCTAAATGTTTGTTTTCTTTAGATTAGGTTTGAAAAAGATAAAAAAACAAATATTACTAAACTAAATTATTAAATATTATTATTATTATTATTACTATTAAATATTAGCACCTCAAGGGTCTGTCCTAGGGCCTTTACTTTTTAATATCTTTACTAATCAGCTCTATACCTCCTGTCCTCAGTCATCTTTAGTGCACTATGCAGATGACTCTACAGTCATCACCACAGCCAGCTGTCCCTCTAAGCTCTTCTCAGCTACTCAGACATCTTTTAACTTAGTTGAAACATGGTTCTCCAACAACCAGCTCATCCTTAACCCTAAAAAAACAAAGCTGTTACTCTTCCTACCTAAAAAGGTCAACAATATTAAACCCTCCTTCTCCATACAGTCCCTTAATAACACTCCCATTCAGGCAGAATCCAGTACTAAGGTCTTAGGCGTAACCATCGACGATCAGCTTAAATTTGACTTGCATGTTAATAACTGTATCAAAAAGACTCATTCAAAACTAGGGCTCATTTACCGTAACAAAATTCCTTACCTCTGAAGCCAATATTAGTCTCTCTCTCTATTACCTACCTTCTACCCAGTCTAATGTACAATTCTCAAATTCTCACAAATCTTAACTCAGCATTCCTGACCAAACTCGAATCTACCTACAACAAGGTAGCTAGATTTGCTGCCCAACAAACCTACAAATCCCATCACTGTCTCTCTCTAAAACACCTAAACTGGCTTGAATTACCCCACCAGCTTCTTTTCTCTCAGCTCCAGATCATCCATTCTATCCTATACCAGCCTTCCTACTGCCCAGCACTATCCCCTCTCATCTCCCATTATTCACTCTCAGCTCCAGATCATCCATTCTGTCCTGTACCAGCCTTCCTACTGCCCAGCACTACCCCTCATCTCCCATTATTCTACCTCAGCTCCAGATCATCCATTCTGTCCTACCCCAGCCTTCCTACTGCCCAGCACTACCCCTCATCTCCCATTATTCACTCTCAGCTCCAGATCATCCATTCTGTCCTATACCAGCCTTCCTACTGCCCAGCACTATCCCCTCTCATCTCCCATTATTCACTCTCAGCTCCAGATCATCCATTCTGTCCTGTACCAGCCTTCCTACTGCCCAGCACTATCCCCTCTCATCTCCCATTATTCACTCTCAGCTCCAGATCATCCATTCTGTCCTGTACCAGCCTTCCTACTGCCCAGCACTATCCCCTCTCATCTCCCATTATTCTCCCTCCAGACCTCTCCGAAGCTCTAACCAAGACCTACTACAAATCTACAAACCTAAGTCTAAATTTGGACACAACATGTAAAGGTATCACCCCACTATTGCCTGGAATAGGCTCCCACTGGAAATCAAGATCCTTACACATTGTAAACAATTTAAGACAGCCACCAAAGAGCACTTTAAAAGTCACTGGTCCTGCCACTGCACTCTCTCTCCTTAATCATCCCCTACTTCCCATAACTTAATCTACTTTCTGCCCTTAATTCACGCTACTCACTAGCTCTCTCTAATCTTCTTTGACTACTCTTTCTACTGTCTCCTAAAATCTATTCAGCAAATTGCCTCAGAGAAACATTTTATTGTAATTGTCTTGCCTTCATGCAACAACATTATGATAAAACTGGGTTTTTGTAACCACTTACCCCAAAAACTATACTCATCTTAATGACATATTTCTTTTTATACATCTTGAAATAGTTATGCTATACTCCTGATTACTGACACTGTATAACATTGTATTGCTTCGTAATGCCTTGTAATAATCCTGTAACACTGCTGTTTAATGCTAATTTATATTGAAAATTTATAATATGTTGGAGCTTTTCTCCCCGGCCCTCTGTTGAAAAAGCGCTCTTCAGCTCAGTCAGACAATCCCGGTCAACAAATGTAAAATAAATAAATAAAATAAATATATTATAATAAGATGTAATAACATTAGCAAGGCATTGTTATTAATCCAGCTAACAATAGTGTAACATAGCAATTTTGTGTATACTCTACTATTTGAATTTGTTACTTAAATATAAAATATAACAGATTCTAATGCATATGGAAAACATAACATTTTCTAAAGAAACACACACAGTGTAAAAGATAATCTTAAAGATAAAGGTGTAGGATACACTTTTTAAAAAGGTACCCAGAAAAGTCTCTAAAGTAGAAGTAACCATGAATACAAATTGTCCAAAACAAGTGTATAACCACTTAAAGAATCCACCAGCCAAGCCTATAACACCAGGTTGTTATAGTATTTTAGTATCCATTGGAAAAAGATTGATTAAAATGTTACTACATTATATTATCAAAATGTCTTTGTATCTTTTAGACTTGGCAGACTTTGTTAGACTATTACAGGTGTAAGATTTCATATGCCAATCAGATTTATTTGGTGTTCATGTTGAGTCTGTATATTATTAGTATTACCCTCAGAATGGTGTGGAATCCTGGGGTTATATTTTAGGGCCTATGCCCAACTCATTTATTGTGTTGAAAAAGGGATTGGAGAACCAGTGACCCCCCCCCCCCCACTACTAGATACTTGATGCTCCAAAACATGAATTAATGCACTGCGAAAGCACAGTTTAAAACAAAAATACAAGTACACCTATTTATGGCAAAAAATCTGTGAGGCATGACTAAAATATTCTTTAGGCTTCCATTTCCTTTCCACTCATTAACAGAGTCAGTGAGCAGAAAAAAACAAAAACAGAACTAAAGCAAGTAACTGCAACAACAGCATTTACAATGATGTGTGTGTGTGTGTGGGGGGGGGGGGGTGAGTGTGCATGCATATGTGCACATTATGTGCCTCACAGATAAAAACCTGAAATACTTTGCAGTGGCTATTATTTATGTATTAATTCATTTGATCACATTCACACTTCTGAGCTGTACAACAGTTTACAAAGTGGCTATATCCGCGTTAGTGTGTGTGTGTGTGTGTGTGTGTGTGTGTGTGTGTGTGTGTGTGTGTGTGTGTGTGTGTGTGTGTGTGTGTGTGTGTGTGTGTGTGTGTGTGTGTATACACAACTATTTGCATGTATCTGCCTGTGGAAGGGCTTGCAACAGTTCGCACTGTATGTGGTGTCATGTTAGCAATGACATAAAACATATAGTGCTGTCTATTATTTATGTTTACTTGTGCATGCTTGTGTGTGTATGTATGTGTGTGTATATATGTGTATGTGCGTGTATATGTGTGTCCATGTTTATATGTATGTGTGTGTGTGTGTGTGTGTGTATGTGTGTGTGTGTGTGTCTGTGCGCGTATGTGTATGTATCTATATGCATGTTTCATGTTTGTGTGTGTGTGTGTGTGTGTGTGTGTGTGTGTGTGTGAGTGTGCACAAAAGTGCATGCACGTGTGTGTGTAAGTATGCCTGTGTATGTTTGTGTGTGTGTGTGTGTGTGTGTGTGTGTGTGTGTGTGTGTGTGTGTGTGTGTGTGTGTGTGTGTGTGTGTGTGTGTGCACATGTGTATGTTCTTACCTTCCTGGCTGACCCTCACTCTGGCGATGGGGAATTAAGAGGCCAATTGGCCAGTACAGGGCTGAGGGCTGAAAGTGACAAAGATAAAGGGGGAGGAACAAGAACAAAAACAAAGGAATTTGGCCCATTGTGAGTTTCTGATTACCTTTGTGTACCTGTACAGAACTGGTGCTACAAGTGGGATCCCATATGTGACCCCTTATGCAGACTAAAGGGTTAGACTATAAAGGATTGAATATATTTCATTAGTGAAGCTTAAAGTAAACTTTTCACTTTTCTCATTCTCTGCTAAGCTCAATAGATTGTTTGAAATTTTTAGATAATGAAATCATTATTACAAGCTACACACGAAATCCTACATCAACTGAGACTTTTACATGTCACAGGCTGCCATTCATACAGATTTATTATATCACTTTCCTAAAGAGAATTTCATAAAGCTTAGAAATTTTGTAGAAGGTGGCATAAATTTCTCTTCTGCTGGTCTAACATCATTTACATCACAGGCACACTTTTAAGGAAAACTCTGCGGTGCTGGAGAACATACTGGAAAGCATGTTGTAGCAAGGAAAAAAAATTGTACTATAAGAGTGATAAAAATTGGTGAAATTTTCAATATGGTATAGATTCAACTTTAAATCTTGTTAGTTTGGTCAGTTTAAAATATGAAATATCTATTTTTCTTTAGCTTGTTCAGTAGCTCCACTTACTGAGCTTTATTAACGTATCTGTTCCTCCAGGGATGACAGCCAGGCATCCTATACTGGGTGAAAGCCATCTAGTCTATTTGTTCCTGTTCAGGGCCTGACTGACTCATCTGATCCAGCAGGCAAGTCAGGTATTAGAAAAGGGGCAGTCGGCCAGTCTTATGGAGGTCTCTGCCCCATTTATCCTAAACCCTCTACATTAGAGTCAGGCTGGCTCCCAATAGCTGCCTGGGCAAGGAATGCCATATGTGCTCCTACCCACATCATCTCCGCCTCTGTGAAACATGCACTGCTTAACTGTGTTAGCCTGCCCTGGTCTCTTCTACAGGGAATCGCCTACTCTCTTGATGGTGATGCCAATGTGGCGGGCCAGGCCACTTCTCTCTTCTCAGAATAGGTGAGTAGGTGTTGCTTGTGTGATTCTACCCTCCCAGCCTAGTTCGGTCAGCACCTCAGCTGCTAATCAAACACAGGTCACCAGGATCATACTCAGACTTTGATCTTGCCGCACTATAGGGCCAGGCTGAAGGTATACTTAACTTGAGAAACTATAATGTGTTTCCCAGTTAATTCATTAATATTATAGCAATTTGGGGATATTATGAAAGCAAGTCCAACCTACATCTTGTACTGTAAGACCTAAATACAATTAGTTACTTTGTATAGCTGTCAAAGGTACAGCGCTGTGTGGGCAATGTGTTATATGGTGGGAATATTTTAAGACCTAAATACAATTAGTTACTTTGTATCACTGTCAAAGGTACAGCACTGTGTGGGCAATGTGTTATATGGTGGGAATATTTTAAGACCTAAATACGATTAGTTACTTTGTATCGCTGTCAAAGGTACAGCACTGTGTGGGCAATGTGTTATATGGTGGGAATATTTTAAGACCTAAATACAATTAGTTACTTTGTATCGCTGTCAAAGGTACAGCACTGTGTGGCCAATGTGTTATATGGTGGGAATATTTTAAGACCTAAATACAATTAGTTACTTTGTATCGCTGTCAAAGGTACAGCACTGTGTGGCCAATGTGTTATATGGTGGGAATATTTTAAGACCTAAATACAATTAGTGACTTTGTATCGCTGTCAAAGGTACAGCACTGTGTGGCCAATGTGTTATATGGTGGGAATATTTTAAGACCTAAATACAATTAGTTACTTTGTATCGCTGTCAAAGGTACAGCACTGTGTGGCCAATGTGTTATATGGTGGGGATACAGGCAAGGGGAATGGCAGTAACAATATATTTATTTTCTCTATGATTTTTTCCCACTGCTTGCTAGCCATCAGCACTACTATAAACAGACTGGAAAATTTATTCCATGAAGTTATTGGCCAGGCATATCAGGCCTGCATCCTGTGACAGGCATCAGGACTTTTACTGTAACACCTGCCTCTGTTCCCCACTCAACAACATTGAGTCTGGAATGCTCACGGGGCCAGGATAATGTCAGCATCAATGCTTCCATGCTTAATCAACCACAGCTACAAAGCACGGTGCTTGTTACGCATGTGATCCCGGTCCTGTGTTAGCACAGTGCTTGTTACGCATGTGATCCCGGTCCTGTGTTAGCACGGTGCTTGTTACACATGTGATCCCGGTCCTGTGTTAGCACGGTGCTTGTTACGCATGTGATCCCAGTCCTATGTTAGCATGGTGCTTGTTACACATGTAATCCCGGTCCTGTGTTAGCACAGTGCTTGTTACGCATCTGATCCCGGTCCTGTGTTAGCACGGTGCTTGTTACGCATGTGATCCCGGTCCTGTGTTAGCACGGTGCTTGTTACGCATGTGATCCCAGTCCTATGTTAGCATGGTGCTTGTTACACATGTGATCCCGGTCCTGTGTTAGCACAGTGCTTGTTACGCATCTGATCCCGGTCCTGTGTTAGCACGGTGCTTGTTACGCATGTGATCCCGGTTCTGTGTTAGCACGGTGCTTGTTACGCATGTGATCCCGGTTCTGTGTTAGCACGGTGCTTGTTACGCATGTGATCCCGGTCCTGTGTTAGCACGGTGCTTGTTACGCATGTGATCCCGGTCCTGTGTTAGCACGGTGCTTGTTACGCATGTGATCCCAGTCCTATGTTAGCATGGTGCTTGTTACACATGTGATCCCAGTCCTGTGTTAGCATGGTGCTTGTTACGCATGTGATCCCGGTCCTGTGTTAGCACAGTGCTTGTTACGCATCTGATCCCGGTCCTGTGTTAGCACAGTGCTTGTTACACATGTGACCCCGGTCCTGTGTTAGCACGGTTCTTGTTACGCATGTGATCCCGGTTCTGTGTTAGCAAGCTGCTTGTTACGCATGTGATCCCAGTCCTGTGTTGGAGTTTATACAACATCCATCCTTCTGTGACTCAGTATCACAATAACAAAGCCTCCTGTGGGTGTCAGAGTTCAGAATCACAATGACCCAACCTCCTGTGGGTGTCAGTGTCATAATGACCCAGTCTCTTGTGGATGTCACTGTCATAATGACCCAACCTCCTGCGGGTGTCACTGTCAAAATGACCCAGTCTCTTGTGAGTGTCATTATCACAATGACCCATCTTCCTGTCAGGGTCAGTATCACAATGACTCAGCCTCCTGTAAAGGTTAGTATCACAATGACCCAGCCTCTTGTGGGGGGTAAGTATCACAATGACTCAGCCACCTATGGGTGTCAATATCATAATGACCCAGCCTCCTATGGGCATTGGTATCACAATGACACAGCATCCATTGCTTCTCAGCATCACAATGATGCAGCCTGCTGTGGGGGTCAGTATCAGAATGACCCAGTATCCTGTGGGTGTCAGAATCCCAGTGACTCAGTCGCCTGTGGGTGTCAGTATCAACAATGTCCTGGCCTCCTGTAGGGGTCAGTATCACAATGGTCTTGTCTCCTGTCGGGGTACAATATCACAATGACCCAGCCTCCTATGGGTATCAGTATCACAATGACCCAGCCTCCTATGCTTCTCAACATAACAATGATATGGCCTCCTGTGGGGGTCATTATCAGTAGGACCCAGCCTCCTATGGGTGTCAGTATCACAATGACCTGTCTTCCCATTGGGGTCAGTATCACAATGACCTGTCCTCCTGTGGGGGTCAGTATCACAATGACCTGTCCTCCTGTAGGTGTCAGTATCGCAGTGACTCAGCCTCCTAGGGTGTCAATCTAGCCTCTGCTGGGTGTCAGTATCAGACAACCCAGCCTCCTGTAAGGGTCAGTAATTCAGTGACCCAGTCTCCTATGGATGGCAGTATCACAGTGACCCAACTTCCTATGAATGTCAATATCACAGTGACCCAACCTCAATATCACAGTGACCCAACCTCTTGTGGGTGACAGCATCACAGTGACCCAGCCTCCTGTGGGTATCAAAATCACAGTGATCCAGCCTCCTGCGGATGTCATTATCACAGTGAGACACCCTTAGATAGACGTCAGCATTGCAGTCAGCTGAATGGCTTTTGTATTCCCAGGTAGGGCAAAAGGCAGCATCCACTCACTCCTAGCTTTATCTCTAAGCAGTTCCTCCAACACCTAGATCACCAACTGATCCCAACTCATCTAGGTCTAAGTCGGGACTTCTTCCCTCTGAGACATCTTGGAAACTACTCACTTTTCCATAATGATATACAACAGGTCTCTGGAATTACTTGCAAAAAAAAGTTAGCACACACAGATGAAATAAAAAGTTTAAGAATCACATATCAGAATAAACTTGCGAGGTCAAACAGAGTTAAGGTTGTCTAGTTGAAACTTTCCTAACAGTACTCCTTCACAAAGGTGTATGCAGATCTTGACTATGTCACTGACACTATAAGAGAAGGCAAAAATGTTTAAACAACATTAATATATAAGGAAGCACTTTATGATTTTGTACTTTGCACCTGGATGGGTTAAATATTAACTTTTCCTGGAACTGTCTTTGGAATTAATTGTATAATTGCTTTAAGTTTCTGACTGGCTTATTATGCAAGTTCTGCCTATTTAAAGTTATTGAATTTATATTTTTCACTCCTTGCAAGACTCCTAGCCAATGTACCAGGTACTGCAAGTGCATTAAAGTGGATTTTTACTGCTGAGAACATTTCAGGTTGTTTGAAATACAATCTTAGGACTTTGTTTTGGTAAGTCCTTTATGGTACCATTACCAAGGGATTACATCCTGTTTCTGCTGAGAAACATGGCGACTCGCAGAATTTAAGCATATTACTAAGCTGTGGAAAAGAAACTAACCAGGATTCCCTCAGTAATGGCGAGTGAAGAGGGAAGAGCCCAGCACTGAATCAAATCTCTGCTTGGGTGACGGGCGCAGGGAAATGTGGCGTATGGATGTCCATCTCCCCAGCACCCCCCAGGGGCCCCAAGTCCTTGTGATCGAGGCTCAGCCCATGGATGGCATGCAGCTGGTGGTGACACCAGTGCATGAGAATCAGGTCCTCCCAGATTCGGGTTCTTTGTGAATGTAGCCCAAAGCAGGTGGTAAACTCCTTCTAAGGCTAAACACTGGCAAGAGACCGATAGCAGACAAGTACTGTAAGGGAAAGTTGAAAAGAACTTTGAAAATAGAGTTCAAGAGGGTGTGAAACCATTCATAGGTAAACGGGTGGGGTCCACACAGTCCACCCGGAGGATTTATGGTACCATTACCAAGGGATTACATCCTGTTTCTTTTTCTTCTTCTTTCGGCTTTTCCCAGTTAGTGGTTGGTTTACTTACCTTTAATATCAATTTTAGTACAGTTTGTCTAGCTGTGGTTGTTTGGGTAACTCGACTCAAAAAAAAATCTGGAACATAGTGGAGGTAAGAGTGAGTGTACAGACTAACCTAAGCAACATCACAAGCAATATGTGGAAATATGAATGCAGAGGACAGGGTTGTAGAGCCTTGGCATAAGCATAAAAAAACTGCAAGCAAGATTAATCGAATAGTTTTCATGTCCATGGCCCATTCAAGTCATCCATCTGAATATGTTGAAAGAGCTGGTGAAAAGAATTTATCACATTAAAGAAAAAAATAATGGGGTGCCTTTTTCTGTAATTAAAGAAGTGCATTCTTGTTCCTCCTGCTCAAAGTGCAAAGTAAACAACATTGAATGTATTCTAGTTTTGCACAGAGGATTAAGCCTTTGAGCTAGTAATGAGTTTTGTACTGTAGCCTGGGGCTTGATTCATTTAGTATCATCTTGTCTGCAGTGTGACTCTGACCAAGTTAATAGACCAGATGCTCCCCAGTATGAACCAGATCCCTGAACACTAACACTGGACATTTCCTAATCATGCGTTCATCCAGCACACGTACTTTAATGAAAAGTAAAAGTGCATTTTATCAGTGTATGTTAGGCATGTTTTTTATGAAGATTTTAAACTTAGCAATCATCATGGTACAGTCTAGGACACTGACGCATATTAGTAGATAAACCAAACATGTTTCTATTACAAAATATTGCAAATCAAGCTTATATAAACTATTACAAATGTACCTGTATCATGACACAAGTTGTTATAGAAACATGATACTATGAAAGCATTTTAATTCAATTCTGAGAAGGAAGATTGTAAGTAATTACTGCATGACCTTGGTGGGTTATCACTGATGTCAGCTTGACATATTAGCAGATCAATCAAAAGGACATTGATGAAACTTTCAGCCTGCATGAAAAAACACACCTATACCAGACCAGTTTAGTATTATTTTTCTTCTTGAAGTTGTTTGCTAAAATAATATATTAGTAAAGGAATTTAAATGACAATTTTCATAGTGACTGACCAATCCTTGCTTTTTTTTTTTTTTGTGGGGGGGGGCTCTACTTACAGATATTCCATCCTGCAATGGTTTGACTGAATATATGGCTACAGCTGTAGGACACAGGGTTGGGAGGGTGGCCTAATGATTAAGGTGGTTGCCTTACAAGTACAGGGTGCAGGGTTTGACTCTCACAAGGGATAATTGGCTAGGCTTAAAATGGCTCACAAGGGTAGTTAGCTTAGTACTAACCTAGGAACCTATGAACCTATGAACACAAACCCATAACACTGCAGGGCTTAGGCCTGGAACACTACCAGTCAGTTACATATTCGTACTCTTAGGCTGACGTCTTATAGTCATTAACTGCTAAACAACACCTAACTATGCAGTGATAAGCATCAGACAATTACCTCTGTTACCTGTTTATCCTGTGATAAGCATTAGATAATGATTCTATCACCTAAGTATGGAGTGATATGAGGATAGCATCAAGAAGAACAGCTCTAGCATGTTACTAAAATTACAACTAAGACTGGCTCAGGACTGAGCCCATTGTTATCATGTCATCCTCACTGTTATCCTGTCAATGTTATCCTGATATCCTCACTGTAATCCTGTCAATGTTATCCTGATATCCTCAATGTTGTCCTCACTGTTGTCCTGATATCCTCACTGTAATACTGTCAATGTTATCCTAATATCCTCAGTTATCCTGTCAATGTTATCCTGATATCCTCACTGCTGTCCTAACTATTGGCCTGATACTCTCATGGTAATCCTGTCAATGCTATCCTGATATCCTCACTGTTATCCTCACTGTTATCCTGATATCCTCACTGTAATCCTGTCAATGTTATCCTGATATCCTCAATGTTGTCCTCACTGTTGTCCTGATATCCTCACTGTAATACTGTCAATGTTATCCTAATATCCTCAGTTATCCTGTCAATGTTATCCTGATATCCTCACTGCTGTCCTAACTATTGGCCTGATACTCTCATGGTAATCCTGTCAATGCTATCCTGATATCCTCACTGTTATCCTCACTGTTATCCTGATATTCTCACTGTTATCCTGTCAATGTCATCCTGATAACCTCACTGCTGTCCTAGCTGTTGTCCTGATATCCTCACTGTAATCCTGACAATGTTATCCTGATATCCTCACTGTTATCCTTACTGTTATCCTGATATCCTCACTGTTATACTGATATCCTCACTGTCATCCTCACTGTTATCCTGATATCCTCACTGTTATCATGTCAATGTTATCCTGATATCCTCAGTGTTATCCTCACTGTTATCCTGATATCCTCACTCTTATGCTGTCACTGTTATGCTATCCTCCCTGTTATCCTGATATCCTCACTGTTATCCTCACTGTTATCCTGATATCCTCGCTGTTATCCTGTCAATGTTATCCTGATATCCTCACTGTTATCCTGATATCCTCACTGTTATACTTATATCCTCACTGTCATCCTCACTGTTATCCTGATATCCTCGCTGTTATCCTGTCAATGTTATCCTGATATCCTCACTGTTATCCTCACTGTTATCCTGATATCCTCACTGTTATACTGATATCCTCACTGTCATCCTCACTGTTATCCTGATATCCTCAGTGTTATCCTCACTGTTATCCTGATATCCTCACTGTTATGCTGTCACTGTTATGCTATCCTCACTGTTATCCTGATATCCTCACTGTTATCCTCACTGTTATCCTGATATCCTCACTGTTATCCTGTTAATTTATCCTGATATCCTCACTGTAATCCTGTCAATGTTATCCTGATATCCTCACTGTTGTCCTCACTGTTATCCTGATATCCTCACTATTATCCTGATATCCTCACTCTTATGCTGTCACTGTTATGCTATCCTCACTGTTATCCTGATATCCTCACTGTTATCCTGATATCCCTGCTGTTATCCTGTCAATGTTATCCTGATATCCTCACTGTTATCCTCACTGTTATCCTGATATCCTCACTGTTATACTGATATCCTCACTGTCATCCTCACTGTTATCCTGATATCCTCACTGTTATCATGTCAATGCTATCCTGATATCCTCAGTGTTATCCTCACTGTTATCCTGATATCCTCACTGTTATCCTGATATCCTCACTCTTATGCTGTCACTGTTATGCTATCCTCACTGTTATCCTGATATCCTCGCTGTTATCCTCACTGTTATCCTGATATCCTCACTGTTATCCTGTTAATTTATCCTGATATCCTCACTGTAATCCTGTCAATGTTATCCTGATATCCTCACTGTTGTCCTCACTGTTATCCTGATATCCTCACTGTAATCCTGTCAATGTTATCCTGACATCCTCACTGTTATCCTCACTATTATCCTGATATCCTCACTGTTATCCTGTCAATGTTAGCCTGATATCCTCACTGTTATCCTGATATCCTTACTGTACTCCTGTCAATATTATCCTGATATCCTCACTGTTATCCTCACTATTATCCTGATATCCTCACTGTTATCCTGTCAATGTTATCCTGATATCCTCACTGTTATCCTCACTATTATCCTGATATCCTCACTGTTATCCTGCCAATGCTATCCTGATATCATCACTGTTATCCTTACTATTTTCCTGATATCCTCACTGTTATCCTGATATCCTCACTGTTATCCTCATTGTTATCCTGACATCCCCACTGTAATCCTGTCAGTGTTATCCTGATATCCTGACTGTTATCCTCACTGTTGTCCTCACTGTTATCCTGATATCCTCACTGTTGCCCTGTCAATGTTATCCTGATGTCTTCACTGTTATCCTCACTGTTATCATGATATCCTCACTGTTATCCTGTTAATGTTATCCTGTTATCTTCACTGTTATCCTGATATCCTCGCTGTTATCCTCAATTTTCCAGATATTCTCACTGTAATCCTGTCAATGTTATCCTGATATCCTCACTGTTATCCTCACTGTTATCCTGATATCCTCACTGTTATCCTGTCAATTTATCCTGATATCCTCACTGTAATCCTGTCAATGTTATCCTGATACCCTCATTGTTGTCCTCACTGTTATCCTGACATCCTCACTGTTATCCTGTCAATGTTATCCTGATATCCTCACTGTTATCCTCACTATTATCCTGATAATATCACTGTTATCCTGCCAATATTATCCCGATATCCTATATGATACTATACTATACTGTTATCCTGATATCCTCACTGTTATCCTGATATCCTCACTGTCATCCTCACTGTTATCCTGATATCCTCACTGTTATCATGTCAATGTTATCCTGATATCCTCAGTGTTATCCTCACTGTTATCCTGATATCCTCACTCTTATGCTGTCACTGTTATGCTATCCTCCCTGTTATCCTGATATCCTCACTGTTATCCTCACTGTTATCCTGATATCCTTGCTGTTATCCTGTCAATGTTATCCTGATATCCTCACTGTTATCCTCACTGTTATCCTGATATCCTCACTGTTATCATGTCAATGTTATCCTGATATCCTCAGTGTTATCCTCACTGTTATCCTGATATCCTCACTGTTATCCTGATATCCTCACTCTTATGCTGTCACTGTTATGCTATCCTCACTGTTATCCTGATATCCTCGCTGTTATCCTCACTGTTATCCTGATATCCTCACTGTTATCCTGTTAATTTATCCTGATATCCTCACTGTAATCCTGTCAATGTTATCCTGATATCCTCACTGTTGTCCTCACTGTTATCCTGATATCCTCACTGTAATCCTGTCAATGTTATCCTGACATCCTCACTGTTATCCTCACTATTATCCTGATATCCTCACTGTTATCCTGTCAATGTTAGCCTGATATCCTCACTGTTATCCTGATATCCTTACTGTACTCCTGTCAATATTATCCTGATATCCTCACTGTTATCCTCACTATTATCTTGATATCCTCACTGTTATCCTGTCAATGTTATCCTGATATCCTCACTGTTATCCTCACTATCATCCTGATATCCTCACTGTTATCCTGTCAATGCTATCCTGATATCATCACTGTTATCCTCACTATTTTCCTGATATCCTCACTGTTATTCTGATATCCTCACTGTTATCCTCATTGTTATCCTGACATCCCCACTGTTATCCTGTCAGTGTTATCCTGATATCCTGACTGTTATCTTCACTGTTGTCCTCACTGTTATCCTGATATCCTCACTGTTGCCCTGTCAATGTTATCCTGATGTCTTCACTGTTATCCTCACTGTTATCATGATATCCTCACTGTTATCCTGTTAATGTTATCCTGTTATCTTCACTGTTATCCTGATATCCTCGCTGTTATCCTCAATTTTCCAGATATTCTCACTGTAATCCTGTCAATGTTATCCTGATATCCTCACTGTTATCCTCACTGTTATCCTGATATCCTCACTGTTATCCTGTCAATTTATCCTGATATCCTCACTGTAATCCTGTCAATGTTATCCTGATACCCTCATTGTTGTCCTCACTGTTATCCTGACATCCTCACTGTTATCCTGTCAATGTTATCCTGATATCCTCACTGTTATCCTCACTATTATCCTGATAATATCACTGTTATCCTGCCAATATTATCCTGATATCCTATATGATACTATACTATACTGTTATCCTGATATCCTCACTGTTATCCTGATATCCTCACTGTTATCCTCATTGTTATCCTGATATCATCACTGTTATCCTGTCAATGTTATCCTGATATCCTTACTGTCATCCTCACTGTTATCCTGATAGCCTCACTGTTGTCCTCACTGTTATCCTGATATCCTCATTGTTGCCCTGTCAATGTTATCCTGATGTCTTCACTGTTATCCTCACTGTTATCCTGATATCCTCAATGTTATCCTGTTAATGTTATCCTGTTATCTTCACTTTTATCCTGATATCCTCGCTGTTAACTTCACTGTTATCCTGATATCCTCACTGTTATCCTGTCAATGTTATCCTGATATCCTCACTGTTATCCTCACTGTTATTATCCTGATAGCCTCACTGTTATCCATACATCCTAGCTGTTATCCTGTCAATGTTATCCTGATACCCTCACTGTTATCCTGTCAATGTTATCCTGATATCCTCACTGTTATCCTGATATCCTCACTGTTATACTGATATCCTCACTGTCATCCTCACTGTTATCCTGATATCCTCACTGTTACCCTGTCAATGTTATGCTGATATCCTCACTGTTATCCTCACTGTTATCCTGATATCCTCACTGTTATCCTGATGTCCTCACTGTTATCCTGTCAATGTTATCCTGATATCCTCACTGTTATCCTGATATCCTCGCTGTTATCCTCACTGTTACTGTGATATCCTCACTGTTATCCTGTCAATGTTATCCTGATATCCTCACTGTTATCCTCACTGTTATCCTGATATCCTCACTGTTATCCTGTCAATGTTATCCTGATATCCTCACTGTTATCCTTACTGTTATCCTGATATCCTCACTGTTATCCTGTTACTGTTATCCTTCTATCCTCACTGTTATCCTGTTATCCTCACTGTTTTCTTGATATCCTCACTGTTATCCTGATATCCTCGCTGTTATCCTGTCAATGTTATCCTGATATCTCACTGTTATCCTCACTGTTATCCTGATATCCTCGCTGTTATCCTGTCAATGTTATCCTGATATCTCACTGTTATCCTCACTGTTATCCTGATATCCCCACTGTTATCTTGTTATCTTGATATCCTCACTGTTATCCTCACTGTTATTCTGATATCCTCACTGTTATCCTGTCAATGTTATCCTTATATCCTCACTGTTATCCTGATATCCTCACTGTTATCCTGTCAATGTTATCCTGATATCATCACTGGTATCCTCACTGTTATCCTGATATTCTCACTGTTATCCTGTTAATGTTATCCTGTTATCCTCACTGTCATCCTGATATCCTCACTGTTATCCTTACTGTTATCCCATCATCCTTTTCCACATATGTATCTGAACACAAAGTGTTCCACTTACTTTAATTTATCAGGCAGTTTACATAAATTAAAGAAATAAAGTGATAGACTTGAAGTAAGCAAATTTGACATAGTTTTACAATTCTTCTGTAAAACAGCTCATGGAGGATACAGTACATAACAAAGCTGAGTTGTTGACAGGCAGGATTAACCTGCTAGAATCACAGTACTCCAACATAATATTCCCAAAGACAGAACATAATACTAAGTTCATGGGTGATTGCTGGGTTAACAGCACTAGAAGCCCTTGTTAAACCTAGCTATGTTTTCCCATTTGTAAATGACAAGATAAATTATCCATGCTATATAAATGAGTTTAGGTAGGAGAGCACTTGCAAGCTATTTCTATCTAATAGAAACTTAGGTACCAGTCTGGGGGGTAAATTTCCAGTTTCCCATCTATTGGTTCAGGTTGTGTTTGACAAGGTTCAGGGGGCAAACTCTGTTTCACATGAATGGAGAGCCTGTTCAAGAGAACAGGCAGTCTCTAAGACAACTACCTGTCCCTTCAATCATGTTCTCTTTATGTTGCAAACCAAGTTTAGGTCCTTCAGTCATATATTTCTAACACTATTAGACTTGCAGAGGTGCAGCAAATCCAACCAATACTAGATCAGATGATGCCTTGTAGTCTGTAGGAGACTGAGTGTAAAGATAAGGCTTTGAGATGGTCCATGCGGTTTACACCTTTTATTCTATTTATAAGGAACTTCTAGGGACATTCCATTTATTGCATGTGCAGATTCAGGGACAAACCGAAGGGGGCACTGGGGTCAAGGAGGGGCCTAATAGGACACGAGTACAGCAGTACAGTGACATCCCTGGACCCGGATGCCATCCCCTTACATACAAGTTGATCAATATAGAATGATTTCCTTACAACAGTGATGAGCAAAGATCAAGTAAGAGTCCATGTGTGTTCAGCACAGCTTTTATTTCTGAAGTAACTCAGTTCTTACCTTGCCATACATGTGCCAGACTAGGACAAAAGTGAACATATAGGTTATTGAAGCTCCCCACTGCCAGTTCATAAGACCAGCTGAAACTATGCAGTAAAGCAATATGTTTGTATATTTTATGAATAAGAATGGTGTACCCATAAGTCGTGTCAATAAAATAAATTCTAGTGCAATAAAACTCTCCAAATACACATCAACATTATGGCAATTAAAACTGCTAAAAGCAAGTAAAGTAGTATATCTATAGTAAAGTAGTATATCTATAATAAAGTAGTATATCTATAGTAAAGTAGTTTATCTATATGGCTGCAGTGCACTCTGTCAAATTCACTGCTTTTTGACTGATATTTACAATACCTGAACTTGTTGAAAGCACTTGCCATCAAGTGCAGGAGTCAATGAAAGGAGTAACATCAAAAGTTACTTTTCCTGCAGGTATTGCTGTTATAGTAAGTGGGAGCATGCATTGGTGCTGCAAAGCTTTGGCATCAGGACGAGGAGTGTGTCAGTGAGTATTTACTGGTTAGGGTTAGACTAAGGGCTATGGAATGGGATAGGTTTTCTGTTGGGCATATGTGTGTGTGTGTTTGTGTATGTAAAGTATGTGTGTGTGTTTGTGTTTGTGTGTGTGTGTGTGTGTGTGTGTGTGTGTGTGTGTGTGTGTGTGTGTGTGTGTGTGTGTGTGTTTCTTGCTTATTGCTACTATACACAGTGATACCATATAACGTGTGTACAGTGATTTACTGATTTCCTTCAAAACAACACTGATTTGGCTCAGGATAAGATAAACCTGTATATAGAGTTGCTGAATATAATTTTGCCGAATGGGTTGGCATAATGATTAAGGTGTTTATCTTACAGACACAAGGTGCAGGGTTTGATTCTTACATAGGGTAATTGACTAGGCTTAAAATGGCCCACAAGGGCAATTAGCCTAGTACTAATCTTTGTGTCTTTCGGCTTTTTCCCAGTTAGGGGTCGCCACAGTGGAACTCCGGTCCGCTAATGATTGGCAGTAGATTTTTAGGTACTGGCTTGCCAGGCCTAATGCACAACCTTCAATGAAGGAGCACCCATTCATGCATGTCGCCACACGGAAGACGCTCTAACTGAGAATCGAATGGGCAGCATCTAACTGTGAGGCGACAACGCTACCACAGCACCACTAATCTATGAACCTATAATTACATCTTTTCAAAAACCAATATTTTTTGCAACAGAAATCTGTTGCAGTGGGTTCAGCATGTGGGTCATTGTATGCCAGCATAATAATGGTTGAGAGGGAGAGGAAATATTTCTTTAATGGAAAGATGATGTTGAAAAAATTCTGTTATTCCACGACTACATTAACAACACTGTCGACTTTTTGAAGTTTGCCCATAATATAGGTGAGAACCACATCTTCTGCTTGGATGTAATGTTAGTGAAGGATTATGCTAACAAGAGGCTGATTTCTAGGACTTTTAGGAAATCAACTTATTCTAACGCCTTCCTACATTATACTAGCTGCCATCCTCTCCATCACAAAAAGGTGGTAGTAAACGGGCAATTTCTTAGAGCAGCCTGCATGATTATCCTAGCCGAAGATTTTTTGGTGGTGTAACATCGTTAAAAGTATGTTTTTAAGGAGAGGTTATCCCAACGTTTTTATTAACAGTTCTTTAAATGAGATGGTTAAAAAAGAAGGAATAATTTTTTTCACCGATACTTTTAGGTAATGAGGTTAGTACACGACCTGTTGATATAACCAGTAATGTACCTTCCTCTTTGGCTGACAAGGATAAACCCTGTTATAGATGTGGCTTTATCACTACATATTCACTGAACCAGGAATTTATCATGCAGGTTTTAAATAAAAACTGGTTTGTGGTAAATGGTAGTACTGAACTGACGAAAGGCTGAGTAATAAATTGTGATTATTTATAAAAACGGACTTAGCTTTAAAATGTTTTCGAATCCATCAAGCAAGTGAGAAAAAATGATGGACAATGGGGTATGTTTAAGTGTGGAACTTGCAGTTATTGTAGGAATATTCTTCGTTGTGATAAGTTCGTAATTAATGGGGAACATTTTAGAATCAAAGGAAAATATAATTGTACATCAGAAGGCTTGATGAATTTAGCATTATGTCGGTCCTGCATGGGGTTTTATATGGGAGAAATGAGCGAATGTTGAAAGAACATATTTACAAACATCTATATGCCATTAGGGCCAGAAGCAATACTAATGCCCTTTCTAAACATCGCATAGCATGTCTAGGGCACAAGTTTAAGTTTTTAGTTTTGGAACAGCTGGGTGTTAACCCTGGAGGCAAGCTTTGGGGATTGTTATTAGAGAAAAAAGAACTTATATGGCAATTACAACTGAATGTGGGTAGTTCTCCAAGGCTCAGTGAGGTTTCTTCCATCACCTGCCTGCTTAAGTTAGGAGCATATGCAAGATAATAAATGTATTTGATATATGAAATGGTTTTAGAATAGGTGTTACATGTTTTTGAAATGTTTTTTGAGCGTGTAAGTTATTTTTTAAATGTGTTTTTATAAAAAAGTATTTGAAACTTAATGTGACTGGGACTATTGACTTGTGATACTTACTGTCCACAGATTTACCAAGACAAATAACAAAAAGCAGCCAATGTATCTGATAGAGCTGGAACGCTGTTTATCATATGTCTTTATTTGTGGCTCCAGGTAAAGACATAACCATGGGGGGGGTGAAGCTCCTCATGCGGGGGTTGAAATGTTTACCTGCTGCAAAATATACTGGTTTACAGTTGTTATATATAGCTGAGTAAAGTACCATCTGTGACCATGCAGATACAGTGATATATATTACACTGATTCCTGCATCTCAAAAGCAGTCTTAATCAAAGGAAAAAAACATGCCTGCAACTGCATTGTTTACAAAAGGAAATCAGTCTCCTTCTGCGATTGGTAAACCAAAAAAAAAATAAATATATATATATATATATATATATATATATATATATATATATATATATATATATGCATAATATCTATATCTACTACTAGCTTGTAGATACACTTTTGCTAAGGTAATGTGTAGGGTTGGGATTAGGGGCAGGGCCAAGATTAGGTTTAGGCTTAGCACCCTTCATCTCCCAGCACTATCTCACTTGGGTGCTAATCATAACCTTACCTCTGCCGCTAACCCCAATCTACACAATACTTTACTAAAAACTCTTTCCCTAACAGTCGAAAAACCAGAGCCTATTGGGCAAGGACTTAAAATTCAAAAAGTCGACAAGCCCTTAACCAGTAACCAAGGATGCCAAAACCACTAAGCCCAAATAAAATATATAAGGACACAAGACATTAAGCGTTTTTGTTCTATTTACTTAAAGTGTGGGTTTTCTCCAGGTTCTTCGGTTTCTTCCCACATTCAAAAAACATGCATCTGGAGTGTTTCTCCCCAAGCTGAAAACAGGCTCTGTCCTAGTTGGACTTTCTCAGTCAAGAAACGTTAAATAAATAAAAAATATAGGCCCAAGTTTTGCAGAAGGAAAGGAACCAAAGACAGAGAAGACATGAATAGGAAGTGAGTTGTTGGGAATTCTCAGGGGATCAAGATGTTTCTGAAACAAAAGTTGTTGTCTTTTAACTGGTTGCAGATGCTCATGCCAAAGAGGGAAATCCCAACATAGGAGACAGATTCACAGGAAGAAGGGGTTATGATGGGGCAGGGGACTAAGGACTCAAAGGTGCAAAACCAGATGCATTTGTCACTGCAGTAT
This sequence comes from Protopterus annectens, assembly GCF_019279795.1. Classification (NCBI taxonomy): domain Eukaryota; kingdom Metazoa; phylum Chordata; order Ceratodontiformes; family Protopteridae; genus Protopterus; species Protopterus annectens. Next base: position 1,359,536,299 of record NC_056747.1, read on the forward strand.
ATCAAGGGGAAACAATCGGTGTATTAGCTGAAATACAGATGGTTGCTCACATCCCATCAAAAGGAAATTTTATTTTTCAGTGGTTAAAGTAAACAATGGCACACATACCATTACTATAGGCAGCAAAGTTAAAAATCAGAGATGCACACAATCTGAAAACTAAGGAATTTGGTGATAATTTTACCAATCACAGAGTGGGGTGGGGGTTGGGGTGGTAGCCACACTCTTTCATAATCAAGCTAGAATACAATCAGAAAACACCAAAACACATGACTAGGAAGATGGTAGATGTGGAAAGGTAAAAATGGAGGATGATATGGTGGCTACTGCAAACATTTAGGCAGTTAATGAAGACAAATGGACATTCTTTCAGCAACTCTTTCAAACCTGGAGTAAATCTGACCCAAAGGACTACATACATGGGATAGGAAAAGACATTAATGTTATCATAAATTCAAGTGCACCTAGATTATATGGAAGAAGGGAAACTCATTTAACGGCAAGACAAGAGTCAGACAAAGACTTTGAGATGGACGAAAGGGTGCACATGTGGAGACATTTCAACAGAAACAACATAGGATATACTTCTTCTAGGGGAGGGGGACAAGTAGGGAAGCCGATCGGCTTATTTCCTTGTCTCTAGAAAATACCTGGAATAAACCATTCTTGACAGATACATATCAGAGCATGCCACTATTCAGTGAGAGATATGTTTGAAGGACCTGGAACCCAGGCAAGGGTCTTGGAGGTGGGCGCATTATTAATGGGACACAACAGAAAATAAAAATTTGCTAATGATGGTTGTGTCAGACACAACTAAGGATAATAAAGTAAGGACATTCTAACCAAAAGTACCTCATCGAACGAGGTGAAAGCAGCTCTCAGAGCACAACTTATAGGTTCATAGGCTCATAGAAAGTTACTACGCTAACAGTCCTACAGCCCTTACAAGTCTATCCATATTTACACCCGAGTTGCTCCAATTGTTGGTGGTCAGATGAGTGAAGTTTGCAGAGCTAAGGGTATATGGTAGTTAATAACAACTTCCTCTGTCCAGGAGGGACATGGGTGCCATCCCAGGAGTGAATCTGTGGTCGCTCATTGATTGATCTAGGCTGTGTTTGAGCAACTTATTGCTGTTCCTTAAATTTAAGTTTGTTTGTGATAGCATTTCACTCTACATACTCTTCTACTGCACTTTTACACTAGGAGGAGTGGGATTATTCATCTAGTAGCAATAAGTGTTTGACTGGTTTACCTGAGTTGGGAAGCACATAAGAGGGTTCTAAGTGTCGTTGTTTTATTGGCCTAAGGACTAAGTAGTCAGTTTTCTGTATTTCCAGTGCTGGTGTAGATTCGGCACATTTGCGCGGAGCTGCATGCTGTGCCAGTGCCCTGCATAGATACAAACATCTGGAAACATTGTGTGCCAGTGCCCTGCACAGATGCAAACATCTGGAAACATTACTTATTTTCATTATACTGTAAACGTTTACTTTGCTATTTATTCGCTTTTCTTTCTACTTCTTTAAAGTTTAAAGTTGCATTTTCAAACTGATGAAAGGGCTGCTGTTTTGTTCAGTGAATACACCGTATCTGGTTTTCCTTGTCAGTAATAGGCATCTGTTTGTGGTTCCTTAACACGTGCTCTAAACCAGTCATTTTACATTAAGAGGGTCAAAGTCTACATTCTTGTGGCAGGAGAGGGCTGATTTCACCCATCTGAGCTACGAATTGCTGGTGGAAAGCTCATTATATTCTTTCCTGATTGACTTTATGGCATAATCAGTGTAAAATTTGCTTTTTCCCGATCATATAAAAGCCTTGCATTTTTGCAAAGCCACTTTTCGCCCAGCAGTGGTTACTGGTGCCTTGTATACATGCAATCACCAGAAGTTGAAATTTCCCTATAAAAAAACACTTTGGAACTTTACCTCAGTCCCGTGTTAATCACGGGACAACCAGTTTGCTTGGTGAGCAGCATTTACACATTTAGTTAGGACTACTTAGGTCTACTTTACCTTATTATAACACCCAGGACTGTTGCTGCTCAAAGACCATTTGGCTTGGGTGCAGGGCAGCATCAATGGACAGGTTACCTGCAGATTACAGTAAGGAAGCATTCTTCCCTCATCTCCTAAAAAACACCCTCCACTCCTATCCCTTAAAAGAGCACATTAGGACCTGCAACCATGGATTGGCACTTTCCTGCTATCTCTGCATCCAGCTTGGTGGATATGGGCATCATGAGGCAATGTAGTGTCTGCCTTATGTACACTAACCACTTACTTCTCGAACAGACAAATACAGTATGTGAGAGAGATAGTTACACATTGACACTGGAGGCTAGACACCCACATGCAGACACAAAAAGCAACAAACATGTGGCTAGTGACTCACACCCACATCTCACACATAGACCTACATATGTGAGGGTGCTCACATGTAACTTACTCAAAACTCAAAAGCCTCTCAGGGACAGTTCTCAGAAACTTCACATGCATACAAACAAGACAGTTCCCATCACAACATATAAAGCCACATCTCAATTCGTCTCAACTACCAAGCCCATAAGGCAAAAAACTCCACAACCCAATATTCTGGTCATAGCACACTCCATTGTGAGACACACTGATGCCCCTCTTACCAGGCTGGAAAAGGAGGTTACAGTTAGTTGCCTGTCAGGGGCCAGGATCTGCCAGATCATGCAAGCACTCAGATCACTTACCCCTAAATACCAGTATGACTCATAGTCCATGTGGGCATGAATGACCTGAGATGTACCTCCTTGGACTATATGAACAGAGATATGATTGAGCTCTTAGAATATGTGTCACAGGCAGGTATAAGCTTAACTCTGAGCAGCAGAAAATGATCGCCTTTAACAATTGGCTTTGTCACTGGTGTCATTCCAAAGGGGTCCAATACTTGTCAGCCTGGGAAGACATGGCTGACAGGCCACGCTGCTTTGTCAGAGATGGTCTTCACCTATCACCTCTAGGCTTTCAGATATTGGCCAAAAACATAATCCACCCCTACAGTGCATTTTGTAAGCATTACCAAACAGACAAACCTTCCAACATAATGAAAGTTAGTCAGGATAAGTTAAAGGTGTTACTGCTCAGTGCTAGGAATCTCAACAAGAAACTGCACTCTGTGGAAGCTCTCCTCACCCTGGACAATGTTGACATCTGTACAGTTGCCGAAACATGGCTCAAAGCCACAGAAAGCACTCCAGCAGTGCATGGCTATAATGCCTTTCATACGTTCTGACCACCTACTGAACATGAAAGAGCAAACGGTGGAGGTGTAGCTATCTACATAAAGGATAAGCACTCCAGAAGGCTGGTCAAACAATATGACATGCTTTACTGCTCCATGTCCAGTTAGCCATGGGAAAAATCCATTACCATATTTTTGCTAACTACGGGTCCCCCAAATGAACCAGGAAACCAATACATCATACCCAAAGTTACTAGAATCACTCACCATGCAGCCCAATACCATAGTCGTGGGTTTGTTTATAACCTCATTTAAATCTACAATTTGTTGGACTGTATAACTTGCTTGTGATAATTAAGTTTGTAAATGGTGCTTATGTTATATGTAATAATTTTCTGTATGCATGTTGAAGCTTTTCTCCCTGGGCCTCCGCTGAAAACGGACATGTATCCAGTCAGACTATCCCAGTCAACAAATGTAAAATAAAATAAATACATTTTAACTACCCCTCCATTAATTGGGAGGCATACATGACCATTAACATTCAGACTCAAAGATTTCTTGACTTTGGAAATTAAAATGCCATGGAGCAGCTAGTCTAAACTCCAACTAGGGGAAACAAATATCCTAGCTCTGGTACTCACAAATATGGGAGATTGCTGCACCCCCTCTCCCGCAGTGTGATGTCCTCACTGGTAAGATCCGATCGCAAAGCGGTCTCCCTAGAAATAAAGGTAAAACTAGCCCCCCACCTAACCTTAAAAACTTTAAGAACTTTTATAAGGCAAACTACCTTCTATTAAGGAACAGCATAACTAGTTTCCAAGCTCCCCCAAATTCAGAAAACACAGAAGCCTATGCAGAGGTGTACACAAAAGCCGTGTAAGACCATATAAACAAATGCATAGAAACAGCAGTACCAGACCGAAATAAACCCAGGTCAAACTGCATAAACAAGCCACCCTAGTGGACCCCTGATATTAACAGGTTGTATAACAAAAGAAACCATCCTGTCTAGAAGTAAGAGGGAATGTGCATAACAGATTATAACATCCCTCATTAGTCTAAACAAGCAAATCAGGGAACTTGTCAAGTCTCTGAGAGCAGACTTTGAGGTAAAAATAGCTTCCAAAGCTAAGGATAATCATAAGGCATTTTTCAGTCATGTCCAAAATCTTAAGGGCAACACCCAACAATGTGTGGGATTAGTTGTAGATAGCATCATCTATACTCAGCCGGAAGATGTAGCAAATCTGCTGGCTGACAACTTCAGCTCAAATTCCACCTCCCATCACCCCCTGTTCTCCCTAAAGAAATACCCTCCACCATGGCACTGCCAATTATCATCAAACAATAGGTTGTCACTGTGCCCTCTAAAGCTAAAACCACGGCTTCAATGGAGCTTCAAGATATACCAGATTGCCATTTAAATGTCTTAAATCAGGACTTACCAGGCCCATTAGGATCTCTGTTTAACCACCGCCTACGTTCTGGCTTTGTCCTGACAAACTGAAGGACAGGGCCGCCACTCATCCTGCTGCATAAAGCGGGACCATCTACTGACCTGGGAAATGACAGACCCATAAGTTTGACTAGACTTACATGTAAGGCCAAGGAAAGAATAATCACGGGCCTGATAAACAATGACATAGGAGACCTCCAAGCACTGGACCCGACCCAATTTACCTTTATCAAGGACATTTCATGCCTACTGAATCTGGTGGATTTCTTTGAGAAAGTCACTAAGACCATGTATGAGGGTAAAACAGTACATACCGCCTACTATACCTTGACCTGACCAAGGCATTTAACACAATTCTCCATTCAGGTATTATAAATAAACTCACAAAACTGGGCATAAATCCCTACGTCACCAGATGGAAAGCCAACTGACTCACAGACAGGACATATGGTTAAAGTGGATGAATCCAGTTCCAGCAAGAAGCCAGTTATTAGTGCTGAGCCACAGGGCTCAGTGCTGGGACCAGACCAGTTACTAGTGGTGTGCCACAAGGCTCAGTACTGGGACCAGACCGGTTACTAGTGGTGTGTCACAAGGCTCAGTGCTGGGACCACTCCTGTTTAGAATATACTTCTCTGAAGTCAAATCGAATGCAGAAGACCTCTGGATGACAATGTTTTCCAAAGACTGCAAGCTGGGGACAATCACTGAATCCCCTAACAATGCCGATATCCTTCAGGAGGGTCTACATCAGACAAATGATTGGTGCCAGAACCATGGCCTAAAACTAAATATGACAAAATGCACTATCAAACACTTTGGAATATCAAATACACTTGCAAATTACAACATCAACAGCACACCCATAAAAGTAGAAAGACAGTAGCCATAACTTTGACCACCGTGTGTCTACAGTTGTGAGGAAGTCACTCTATGTGGCATAACTTTTAAATAAGGGCATGGCATCCAGATCCAAGGAAATTATAGTCCTGCTGTATTCAGCCCTTATTAAACCAGTAGTTGAGTACAATGCACCATTTGGTGTGTACTTGACTAGGCACTTACAGCAGCTGGAGTGACCTCAGAGGTTGCTCACAAAGAAAATAGAGGATGTAAATAACATGCCCTATGCAGATAGGCTAAAAGCCCTACCACTTTACTCTGTCTCCTACTGATTATTAAGAGGTGACCTATGCCTGACCTACAAGACACTCACAGATCCAGCCCTGACGGAGCTGATACACATCTGCAAGTAAAACAGCATGAGGGTCATCTGATCTAGGGATCTAAACTTACTCAGTGACTCAAAAAAATATATATTGGAGAGACAGATATGTGTCTAAGAGATTGCTCTTTCTTTCGAACAGGATTCCTGTTTACATTAAGCAGATCCCTTCCCTGGCCCTTTTCAAATGCAGTTTGAATCAGTGGAGGGGAATCACAAATTAACACCCGAGTAGCATCTACATCCCTTAAGGACAGGGGCAATCTGTAACACACTCAAGGTACAGGCACAAACCCATGCCATCCTCTTGCCCCTAGGGGCCATATATTGGGTAAAATCAGATTATATTGGCTAGGTTTGTAAGGCTTCTTAAGTCGTCAGCCTGGTAATCTCTTATGAACCAATAAGGATCAGACAACTGAGGAGCCCAAAGAAGCAGTATCCCTGTATTATGTTGCGGATAAAACTGGAAACCTCTAGCTGATGTACGTGACAAGAAATGTGACACAAAAATCCTAGGCATCCACAATGCACCAGTGGTACAGCAAAAAAAACAGGTTAACAAGGAAGGCGGAGAAGCCTTAGACAGTGTGGATTCATTAGCTACACACAGTGACATCTGAGGGAAAACAAGATAGATCCAAGGGTAGACCTTATGATAGCTTAAAACTAAAAATGGTAATAGGCAAGGGAAACAATATGTTTTAAAGAATGCCTGTAAAAATCAAGCAGACAGCACTGTTGGTGCAATAAATAGTGTTTTAAGGAATAAGAGAACAGTTCACAGACAATGGCTTGCTTTTTTAACAAAGATATAATATTAGCAGTGCAGTAAATTTACTAGTAAAAGTAGAAAGTATAAGCAGACATTTGGAAACAAGATATTTTTGAAATAACAAGTGGTGATACCATGAAATGTTGTCCAGAAACTCTGCACACCAGCAAGTGCACGGAAAACAAAAACAGTCTTCAGTGCAAAATGCAGTGTGCTTGGGCATAGAACTTTCTATGAAAGAAATTTGCAGTACTAATTAATTTATTTCTAGTGCAGCCGCGGTGGTGCAGCAGTAGTGTTGTCGCCTCACAACAAGAGGTTCTCCTGTTCAATTTGCGGCTGGAGCACCTTCTGTATGGAGTCTGCATGTCCTCTCCACGGTCGAGTGGCGTTCGAAAGATATGCGTGAAATGGGTGTGCCTTTGTTGAAGGTTGGGCGTTGAGCTGGCACTTCGGCACCGTAAAAATCTACTGCCAATCATTAGCGGACCGGAGTTCCGCTGTGGCGGCCTCTAACTGGGAAAAGCCAAAAGAAGAACAATTAATTTATTTCTAGTACTAAAGAAAACTGTTATTTCTGGTTGCTGGGTAAACATTATAGAACAGAACATCCCATTTAAAAGTGGCACAAATCACTTACAAGCTATGTTAAAAAGAGGTGATAAAAAGGGGGTGACAGCCATAGCACAGAAACAGGCAAAAGGCAAGTTTCTGTTAGGGAGCAGTAAAGTTTTTATAGGAATATACACAGCACAATATTCTGAGCAACATGAAATTGTGTTAAAGTGCTGTCTTATGTTGTATAACAAAAATGGGTCTATATTAGAAGACCGAAGACACACTCTTTCGAATGCGCCTTGGTAGAAGTTAAAAGGCTGAAAATGCAAAATATCGAAGGGGCTGTTAAGCGAATTATTTCCCTGGGAAAGAATTTGCTTGGTCACTTCGGTACTTTGCCATTTTCAGCCCTGTAGTGCAGTCTCGGAGTTGATATATTTAAGTAGGGGGTATGGGGTGCAGCCCCCCGCATCGGGGGTGTAGGGGGCAAAGCCCCCCCCCACTTAATGTAATGTTTGAAATTGTTTTTTAATTTTTTTTTTTGTTGGAACAGCGATTTTTTTCCCTTGGAAAAAAAATCACTGTTCTGACACTTCGACATTGTAAGCTTTCGCTTACATAGGGTCAATTAATCACTGTTCGCTTTTTTAAGCATTCAGTGATCTAACATACACCCACAAAAACAAGGCTTAGTTTTATTTGCAAGGACCTACATTTTGTTGCATGGAGTAAACTGATTTATTTTATACAGACTGGTGTGCCAATTGCATTACTTTCCAGCACTGGTAACCCAGGTTCAAACAGTGGCACAGGTGATAAATGGGCAGCTGTGGGAGCTGAAGAGCTACCCTTGTCTGGCTAGAGAAGCACCCTAGTTGTACATTAAAGGAATGACATCCATGAACATTTGTAATGAACAGAACACAGTCCTTTTCTAATGGCTCAGGCTTGCATGACTCAAATCTTGTGGTAGGCTTGGCCATTTCACCTTCATCTACTGGCAGACTGCTCAGGGATAGATTACAAAGTATCCATGCCTGGGGGATAGATTACAAAGTATCCATGCCTGGGGGATAGAGTACAAAGTATCCATGCCCGGGGGATAGATTACAAAGTATCCATGCCCATGGGATAGATTACAAAGTATCCATGCCCGGGGGATAGATTACAAAGTATCCATGCCCGGGGGATAGATTACAAAGTATCCATGCCCGGGAGATAGATTACAAAGTATCCATGCCCGGAGGATAGATTACAAAGTATCCATGCCCGGGGGATAGATTACAAAGTATCCATGCCTGTGGGATAGATTACAAAGCATCCATGCCCGGGGGATAGATTACAAAGTATCCATGCCCTGGGGATAGATTACAAAGTATCCATGCCCTGCCATGTACAGCCATGCTTCTCTCACTGCTTTTCTCACTGGTTTACTATTCTTGAATTTGCATGAATTTAGTAGGTCATAGTCCATGAAGGAAGGTTACTATAGAGAACAGCCTTATGGCCCGAAGTCTCAGTGCAAATACGACACAAATAAATTCTCTCACAGACAGGCAGACTGCTTTGGTGACTGTCTGTTTTTTAACGTGATACCCAGTGCCTTGACCTGACATTAGCCAGTCACTTACATGTTGGTCAGTCATCTGGTACCCAGGAACAATGCCTAACCTCACTGAAACTTCCTGATTACTAAAATACAGAAATGGATGAAATGCACTAAAGATGCCTTCTTTCATGGCACATAACACGGATGTTGGCTTCTATAAGGTGGACTTGGGTTCATAAGTAAGTTCTAGGCTTTCAAGTCTGCAGACTATTACAAGCGTAGTCAATAACCTACATTCAAAAGTGGCCTCTAGCCTCATGAAGACCAATACAAGATAGACCAAGAGAGAATATGAGATTGCCAGTCCAATTTTCTAGGTTTACCTTGAAGATGACGAGGGTGCCTCTCCACTTGACATGTAATGGAAGTTTGTTCCAGAGGTGAGGGATACAGTGGGATATGAATCTGTCATGCCAACTTCCCTTATTAATCTGTTGCTGAATGTTTAGTTCCTTTCACTGGGTATTAACCTGTCACATTCTTTCTATTTTATTTTCTGCCACTTCATGTTTTTATCTTATGTATGCTGTATGGGTGGTCATATTACTGACCCTGGCCTGAGATTGAAATTGGTCAGTGTTCTACCCCAATTAACAAATTCAATGAATAAATAATAAATAATAACTCTGAAGTACTATTTGTTGTGTGAAGGAATAGGAGGTCAAAGTGGAGATGGACCCTTCAGGGATTGAAAGGCTGGACACCGAACTCAAGGAAGAAGTCTACAGGTGACTAAGTAAAGAGAGTCACAAAGAGGGAGGGGGAGGGAGAGAGAGAAGGGGGGGGGTGAGGGAGAGAGAGAGAGAGAGAGAGAGACAGAGATAGAGACCAAGAGAGGGCTGACAGCCTGTCCTGATAATTTACGATTTTTGAGACCACAGATCTTTTCAGCTATGAATCTTGGAGGCATCTCAAGTTGAGTGATATGTTCAGACAAACACATCCCAAAAGGATATTTATATTCAATAATGGGTCTGATGAGATATGAGTAAAGGGAGAATTATGACTTCTTTGGATCTAGCGGAGATGCCTCTTCTACACCTTTGACATAAAAAAACCTCTAAGCCGAAACTTTAAGAGCAAAAAAATGCTTTTTTTTCTTTTAAATTGTAGCAAATGCATGACAGTGCAGTTTTGATTGCAAATGCAGTGAATGCAGTGAATGTACCTGAGAGTGAATCAGATTGCCAGATTGTGTTCCTTAACACTTTAAACCCATGTCAGCAACCCCCCTCTCCCACCCTTGATACACTAAAGGGGCAATGCTTGTGTAATGGCATCACAATGGCTATCTTAAAAGCTTCCAGAATGTAATGAGTGGAGAGGCTAAAATTAATCAGGTAATCTGGAATATTATCCGGGCCCATACATGAGGTGTTCTTAGCTTTTGACAGGGCTGAGAGAACTTGTTCTATAATAATTAAAGGAAGTTTCTAGCATTGTAGCATCTGTGGAAAAGTTATAACTGTGGGTGGAGTAAAATTTTTACTGAAATCATCAGCTAGGATAGTACCTATTTCCTTTGGGGCAGACAGTGTTACTTCTTAACATTATTAAAGAAAACATTTATATTATTATTTTTTTATTTTAGTGCATATTCTAAGTTTATACTCAACTCTGAGCTTCCCAACGGTTCCCTTAAGATCTTTATAAGTTTGCTTAAGTGTGCCCTTAATGTATGTAGATTGAGACCTCTTTTAAGCATTAAGTATATTCTTTCTCTTGGTACATAATTTACTTACAGGGGTATTCCACCACAGGAGGTTATTTTTAAATTTCTCATTACATTTGGTGCCAATAGGGACTGCATTATCAATAAAACTATTTAAGTGGGAGAAGAAGTCTGAGGCATAGGCAGGACTGGCTTATTAAACTGTAATTAGAGAACCAGCAGTGACCTATCTGTCAGGCATGCTTCATGGTTTGGACATATGAACCATGTGTTAAAGGAATGAGTCACGAAGATTAGGTGTTACAAGCCACGTTTGGATGCACATCTCAAAGGTTCACTGGATCACGGCATCTACATGGCACAGCAGTCCAAGGACCATTAAAGCCTTACTATCCCCCACTGTCACGTGGCACTTCCTGTCTCTAGGGGTGGTGACACAGGGTATGCCTGGGAAGAATTTGTGGCTATTCATCCACTTATCAAATTTCACATTAAAGTTACTTTATACCAGAGATGAGGTATGCACTGGGTGATGAGTATATCACTCCAGTTTGTCCTGTTTACTTGTTGATGAATATTTAAATCCTCAGTATGGGTGCTTTGACACTGTTAACATTTTTTAGGGTGTAAGAGATCAGGGAAGGTATGGCCGTTTATACCTCTACATGCTAAACATAAGAACATAAACCACATGGAAGATTCTATGTGACATAGAGTATTGGGATAGGGATACAATCTATTTTGGTGGTAAAGAGTCTTGAGGTTTTTGATCTTTTTTTGTCAGGAATCTCTGGGATCTTTCAAGTTGTGCAATCTGTTTAGACAAATATATGCAAAGAGACTACCATAGTCAATAAGTGGTCTGATAAGGGATGATAACTTCTGATCTAGATGAAATGCCTTTAGATATTGAAAGGTCTAGGAAGTGTAAATAAAATGAACATTTCAAGGTGACATCAATTGTATATAGTGTACATAGTACAAGACACAATTTAAGTTTGGTAGGCTAGAATTTCCTGATGCAACTGTTTGTATGTCAGATTATATTATGATTAAATATCTCAGAGTAGATTTTGTCTTACAACTGAATGTGAGCAGTTTAAATGTTAGTTCTGCATAGTGATAACTGAACACTGATGCTGTATGTTCTGTATAGCTTATTATGCTTATTGCAAATTGATATTCCATGTATGTTGTCCTTATATATTTCTGTTTTATTCTTTTTCTTGTATTACAAAAAGAGGAACATGCAATAAAAATATATTTGGAAAAAAAAGAGATGCCTTTAGATATTACTCAGAATATGCAGAAATACATTCTAACTACTGTTGTTATGTTGAGGTCAAAAGACAGAATTATCAATGAAGGTATCAGGATCTCTGATAACTGAATCAATCTGGTGAGGGGAGGATCTATGCTATAAGTTGTGCAACAACTTTTTTCCAGCTTAGGAATACAGCATTTTTCAGCATTTAGGTGAAACACAGTTTCTTTACACCAATTATCAGCAAGGTCTAGACCACACTTCATTGAAACACCACCTGTTTGCATTCTTCAGCAAATTCAGTTTAGTATAGCCTGGGTTATTAGGATGAGAGATGTGGAAGTGGATGTCTAAAAGGAGAGACGCGGAAGAATATATCCAGACCTAGAAGTAAAATGTACAATGCCGATTTATTTGTTTCATTCAGGGAAAGGAAGGAAGGATAAAGGGGAGGAGCACAAAGGGAGGAAGGAAGGTTAGCTAGGCTGTAGTGCATGAAGTGCATGTAAACCGTGCTCTTTCCAGGACATTAGGGTAACAAGGACAATACCCAAGATGTCCACTTGCTCCTAACTTACTTTTCATGGGAGAGGAAGGAAAGTCGCACAATCAAAGACACCAACATATTTAGATCAACAATAACGTTACCTTTTCTCCACTGCTGTGTAACCTTGGCGTACGTATATTTAATTTTGCGGGGTGTGCAGCGTGTCAAAAAAAGATTAATTTTGAGATTTGTTGAAAGTGATATTGGTGAAACATTTTCATTATATTTGAGTTCACAGAAAACGTTGTCAACATATCAACATGATTCCATACTGCGCCAAGGCAGTCTGTTAACAGAGTATAACACAGTAACAGACATTTCAGGAAAAATACAGAACAAATAATCACAACTAATAGGTTATAGTAGAACACATGACTGAATGATTTTGCTCAGTTCTGCATTTGAAATTTAAACAAAAAAACAAAAAACAAAAACAAAACAAAACTGTTTATTACTTAAGAAAATAGAAACAGCAATTATCAGTAATCCATGCTATTAATAATATGCAACAATGTAAAATATAATATGGTTAACAAAATTAATTAAAACTAAAGGAAACTTAGAGTATAAGAGAAATATGTAACTTAAACCACAAGAACTTCACTCATCTGTTGAAAGAAGGTGTGTTCCTGCTATTCCTGACACTGATAGAGGGCTCAGTCCCTAACCCTGAAAAGCTGCAGAAATACTCATACAATCACTGATATCATCAATAGCTATGAGCTGACATCCAGCTGTCATTTACATTTTTTTGTCAGTAAAAATAAAAGGTCTTCGTAAACATTATACTATGACTACAGAGGACACGGCTTGCTTTTGATGACAGAAGACATTTCTGGAGACGTCGTCGGACCTTTAATATCTGTTTTCAGTTTACTTTATCTAATTCTGCATACATTGGTACATCAGGTCAAACAAAATGTAGGAACATGATGCAGATAGACTGAAAGACCTATTCTGGGATTCATGAACACTTACACTAAGTGTTCTGAGTGTACAGACAACACAAGCATAACTTATGCTTTGTCCCACCTAAATTTAGCTTTCCTACTGATTTTCTTACGGCCTTAAATATCGAGGGAGGTTCATAAAGGTTACCACAAAGTGTAGACTATATGTACACTTACTACAATCTTTCTGAGTGATTAGAAACAGCAATAAATCTGGTAGGGATGTTACTGAATACAAACTGTGTGCAGTTAGTGCAGGCATCAATGAATTTGAAAACAGCACCTAAAAAGATACATGGAAATATGACAGCAGCCATCTTAGACAGCCTTGATGGAGGCACAAAAGGAAATCCTAGACGAAGCTGATAGAGTGCTTTTCAAACTAAAGTCACCTAACTGACCTGGAAGAAACACATGGTGAGACCAGACTACAGTAAAGAAAAAGTTACTGGGGGAGGCTTCTTCTGCAATTAAAGAAATATGAGATACTGTAGGTTCCTCCTCATTTGAGAATGTCGAAAATGAGCAACACTTAAAGTCAGACAGTTAGAGCACACAGAAATGAATAATGATCAACTGGGCCTTAGGCAGGGTACTGGAGTGGAGTCCCCACAGCAGCCCCCCTCAGATATTCCATTGTCACATTACTTGGTCATTCCCACAGCAGCCCCCCTCAGATATTCCATTGTCACATTGCTTGGTCATTTCTCCCCAGTTACCACGGATGCTGTTCAAACCTGGCAGTGCTCATTCTATTTTCGTCTTTACTTCTACAGTGATTAGAGATATTCGGGTTTAATTTACAAATGTTATTTCATATTTTAGAGAACAAACACTTACAGCCATTTGCTAAACAAAACAATACAGTTTTACAAAGAAAACAGGCTTAACATAAACAGTAAACTTATCTTCCCTTGAAACTCAGATTCATTGAAATGGCACGGAAACCCACATTCAAAGAAAATGCATCTGGCTAGTGGTGGATTAAGTTTACCTTTGAGCTGTTTTCAAACCAAAGGCTGCTTGCACACATTTTCAGGACTGTGCATACATGCATGGGTTCTTTGATTCACATTTGTGAATGTATTAAATTATAATATCGCTCGAAGAGACATATGGCCAAGACTGCTTTCTGAAGGGTTCTCAAGCTTTTTAGAAAGAAAGTACTGTGTCCATTGCTGCAGATAAGCTTTGCCCTCTGCATTTCTAAACCATCCCTCAACAACAGCAAAATAAAAACATAAAAAAAGCAGACCAGAAGCCTTGCAGTCCTGCAGCTCAAGTCCAAGCAGTGGAGAACAAATGGACCCTCCAGCGACTCTACATTATATTACAGTTTAATGTATGTTACTCCCTTACCAGCTTCTCTCCTTTTACAATTAAGTAAAGAAACAAAACATGGCAAGACAAACACAGCACCACAAACTAAATTTAACAATGTTAGTGCTTTCCTAATGAACAATGTCAAAACTTCATCAGTCTGATGAAGTTTTGACATTGTTCATTACAAAAGCACTAACATTGTTAAATTTAGTTTTTAGTGCCATGTTTGTCTTGCCATTTTTTGTTTCTTTATTCAGTTTGTCCAGTTTTTCTGTTTTTAGCAACTAATTAAGTCATTACCTGCACATCACTGGGCCAGTACGTAGCTTTCAGCCCCTCAGTGTACTTCTACCTCTTTCACTAGCATTTTCCCTACACTTACTGCCAGTGCCTAACACTCCCTCTCTTAGATGGTCTGTTGTCCCCCAAGCCACTGTAACTATTTTGTTTTTATCCTTACTCTGCAGCCCACAGCCAGCTCTGACATCCTTATTACCTTTACATGTTATAAATTACCTGCTGCTCTGCTGACTGATTGTTTTTCTCTTGCCATTAACTGTCAGTCGGTGCAACGCACTCCGTCTCACCCTTGCTGCACTCACACTTTACTCCTCTCCCCTATTCCCTTTCCCACACACCCCTGTTTTCCCTAGATTTATACCTGCCATTACTCCACCCCTAAGCTAGCTGACCAAATTACAAAGAGCCCTGCCTCCAATTAACCAATCCACACAAAACCCCCACCTATTGCTATACTAACAACACTTCTGTACCTACTGCCCTTTCCTCTACCCTGCATACTAGAACTCAAACAACACCATGACAATAAGACTGTTCTCCTTTCTCTCTAACCTGTTTCTGACATTCATAGATTCATAGATTAGTACTAAGCTAACTGCCCTTGCGAGCCATTTTAAGCCTAGCCAATTATCCCTTGTGAGACTCAAACCCTGCACCTTGTGTTTGCAAGGCAAACACCTTAACCATTAGGCCACCCTCCCAACCCCTTCATCATTTATTGTTCTCCTAATCCTCATCACCCCTTTGAACTATTCTCCAATCTCTGAAACATTCACACAGTCTACTCTTGCCCTACTTCATGACAACCCCAGAGAATGCTATAGCAACATATCAGCCAGTCTAATCCAATATCATATTATGTATCTCTCAAAACACAAACTCCTTCTCATCAAAACTACTAGTAAACCTAGACTCAACATAATTGTCACCAATAATAAACCCATCCAATACCTCAAACTTTACCTCTACAAGCAACACATTCTATCCCTGTGTGGGGACATCCACCCCAACCCGGGGCCCTGAACTACAGCTTCCTCTGTCAATAGCTTAAATATACACATAGTATCTGTAAAAAAAACACAGAATTTAATGTTTGTTAAGCCAATACACCCCTGATATTCTAGTAATCACCAAACCCTAGCTAAAACCCCATATCCAGGATACTGAAATAACACCACCAGGCTATAATATACTTAGAAAAGAAAGAACTAGCAAAAAAGGTGGCAACGTAGCCTTAATCTATCCTAACTCCATCAGAATCTCAACTTTCCCTAAAAAAAACACCAACTTTTAACAATGCCGATATTCTAACTGGCACCTTACAAATTAACACAACAAATATGCATTGTTGGACTATACATACCCCCCCAGGGCAAAAATCATTCAAACTATGGAATATATCATCTCCTGGATATCAGAAAACATCAGAAATGAAACAATAATTATGGGAGATTTCAACATCAATTGACAATATCTGGTGATTGATTCCCCTACTAATAGCATAAACCTCTATGGTTATACCCAGCTTGTCACCAATGTCACCCATATGCATAAACGTAATACCCTAGGTGTGACCCTTGACTGGATACTTGTCTCTAATCCAGACAAATACACTAATCCCTACACTCTAACTAATGCCCTTAGTGACCACCTACCAGTATTCATATATAGATCCTCACCGCAAAATGCAAGAAACCACATATACAGAACCATCAGAAACACTAGGAACTTTGACCAAAAAAAGTTTAATGAAATCTTAAAACACTCTAACTGGAACCCCGTTAAAACACTGCCACTAGAAGATCCCCTTGAATACTTCAACAATGTATTTCTAAATATTCTTAAGCCTTCCTAGCCCCCAACCACACCAAAAGAATAAAAACTAACCATGCCAATGGCTAACTAAAAATACCAAAAAACTTTTACAAGCCAGAGATAAAGCACGGAAGGTATGGCATAATAACAAATCAGATGCCAACCTAATCAAATATAAGCAGTTAAGAAATAAAAAAAAAATAGTGAACATAGATTAAAAAAAATCACTTCTCCACCCAACTGTCAAACCACAAAAAGAACCCAAGACAGTCTTGGAAAAACATCTCTAACCTCCTTACCCCAGGCTCTAAACAGACTTCATCACCACATCCTGACAAAACTCAATCAGAGATTGCCAACCTGTTTAATTCTCACTTTATAGATAGTATAAGCAAACCGTTACTAAACTCCAATGCCATGAGGATATCAAACCCCAACTCTGATCCCCCTTCCCCCTGATCTCACAACTTCTGTACAAACCAAAATAGCCCATCACCTCCTCAGAAAACTAGTACATCTCCTATCCCCTTTTCTCTTAATCCTGTCCCAATCTCTCTCATATAAAAACTACTGTTATGCTCCCTCTCCTCTGACAACCTCCCCCCTGAATACTTAAAATTTGCTACAGAAGCCATAGCATACACCATCAGTATCCTTATAAATTACTCCACAACAGAGGTCAAAGTCCCTATCTTCTGGAAATAAAATCTATCATCACCCCTTTACATAAAGAGGTAACTCAAACAAACTAACCAATTATCAACCAATCTCCATTCTCTCTCCTCTTTCCAAACTCTTGGAAAAATGCATACACAAGCAACTGCTGTGCCACCTCATCCAAAACAAAGTAATTACTCCTACCCAACCTGGGTTCTGCCCATCACGTAGTACCACCGCTGCCCTAATCTCCTTCATGGACACTGTGACCAAGGCCATTGACTCTGGGAGTATCATGTCAGTCTTATTACTAGATTTATCAAAGGCATTTGGCACAGTGTCCCACAACAAACTTCTTCATGCATAGCTGTCGAGATTCTTCTAAACATATGCTTTCTTCTAACTTTAAACCCTCTGCCTCACCCTCTCACTCTACCTCAATCATACCTTATAAAAAGAAAGGAAAAACAGAAAAAAGGAAACAAGTGTAGCACATGTTTTCCTTTCTTTCTTTATATCTACCTCTTTGTACTTATTTAGTATGTCCTTCTTGTTTATTGCATGATTTAATACTTGCCAATACCATTTGTTCATGAATAATGTCAAACTTTCTTGTACAATTTTGAGCTTTTTTCCCTGGGCCTCTGCTGAAAATGCTTTCCTGACACAGTCCGACTTTCCCGGTAAACAAATGTTAAATGAATAAATAAATAATTCCTTGCATAACATATTTCATCATTGTGAGTAGCACAACAGGTAGCATACTTGCCTTTGGTGCAGAAGGCTGTTGGTTCTATTCCTAGACCAGGTAGATTGATTACTGACACTACAGTGCAGCCTAAAGGGGTGCTGCACTCGAGTGTGTCATCCTTCAGATGAGACATTAAACTGAGCGCACCATCTACCGGAGTTGGTGGTAGATCAGGTGGATGTACAAGATCTCATGGCCCCTGTTGAAAAGAGTAAGGGAAGATGTTCTCTGATGCCCCCGCCAGATTTCCCCTAATAATATAAGTAACACCTTAGGCCTCCCCTGAAAAGAGGTACTAGCCTAGAGGGACTAACCCAGCCAACAAAAGATAAATACAACAGCACCTGTTAGAGTATGTTTTAAATTTGCAGTTCTGAACATTTTTCCAAAAAGTAATGAAACAAAATGTATCAGCCAATAATGACAAAACTACCCATTTCAGAACATTTCAACCATAAAGCGCCACTCACACTTTTATCATTCTGCACAGTCTCTGCAGTAGTAAAAGTCATCTGAATAATTCACATTAAAGAGATCTGTAACTAACAAAGAGGTTGCTGCTGGCAAAAAACTTTGCATTTCAGTGTTTCATCCACAAATTAAGTGCCTGCTGCCCTTGAAAAATAAATTACCTATGTTACATTAAAAAAAAATGGTAAACTGGTAATATTACAATAGGAAATGGCTG
Organism: Protopterus annectens; assembly: GCF_019279795.1. Classification (NCBI taxonomy): domain Eukaryota; kingdom Metazoa; phylum Chordata; order Ceratodontiformes; family Protopteridae; genus Protopterus; species Protopterus annectens. Next base: position 1,359,555,117 of record NC_056747.1, read on the forward strand.
TTCAACTGGCAATAGATTCATAGTTACCTGGCACCTCATCTAAAGGAGGATATACTCTGGAGGACAGCACCCCATCCCCCCATAAAAGAGGCACTACAATATCAGTACTCCAGCTACACGGTGTGGGAGTAGAACCCACAGCCTTCTAGACCAAGGGGCAAGTCTACAACCTGCTGTGCTACTAGCACTACTTTCCAAGTCTCTACTGCAAAACGTGATGATGCCCATTTCTTAAACAAAACAGATGCACATTGAAAACAGACTTAGCATGAGCAACAGTAAACATCTCTTCCCTTGAAACTCACAATTCCTTGAAAATGCACCCCTAAGGACATTCTGGTGTTTGGTGTAGGGGGTTAAGGCTTTTGTTTCCTGTGGTCAAGGTACAAGGTTTGAGCCTGAGTTAATTAACCAACCCGCCACTCCTAATTAGGGCATTTTACAAACACACACACACACACACACACACACACACACACACACACACACACACACACACACACACACACACACACACACACACACTCTGTCTCTGAAGGAACAGCTTGCTCATCTTTCTCTCATGGCAGCTTTTCATATTCACTCATCTCTCACTCCATGTTTAAATTCAGTTCAAAAGCAGGACAGTTCCAATGAAGTCCCATAAATGCTTGAAGGTTTTGTGGTTAAGATGTTAACATATCACCATTTTAGTGGAGAAATGTGATCAAAACTATTGACTGTGAAACCCTTCACATGATTCTACAAACAACTGTACTGCAGAAACGTTTCTCAGGATAAGTATCCAGTCGACCAACATGGGGAAATTTGCCCTTTCCCCCAGTGTAGTGTAATCTTGGCATTGGTATATTTAGTTAGAGGGGGTTGGGCGGCTGGAGATAGTGCAGAGTGTTTCTTTTTGAAATGTTGGCCGACTGGATACTTACCCTGAGAAAAGTTTCAGCAACATGGTTGTTTGTAAAATCAGGTTTCAGACATCTTGTCTTGACAATTTTATCTTTGGGTAAGTGGGTTTTCATTAATTTGAAGTAAACCATATATATATATATATATATATATATATATATATATATATATATATATATAGGTTTACTTTTAAAATATTCTGACTGACTTGTGTGACACACATACTGTATGTGCAAAACTATCTTTTCAAAAATATGTATTAGCAAAAGAAAAAATGCAAAACTCACAACAGGGAATGCTAGTGAGCATTTGCTGTTAGGAATTCAGCATTTTGAGTGGAGATCACACTACAGTGGGGATCGGGAAATGCACCCTTTCCCTCAGTGTAGTGTGATCTCAGTTAATACATATAAGTAGCAGGGGATGTGGGGGGCAAAGCCACCCACATGTTCATAGAAGAAACCCGGAAATTAGGTAGTTTTGCTGAAAGTCAACATTCCCTCAGTGTTAACTTTCTTTAAGTACCAGGCTCGCAATTATGAGCATTCCATGTTGTCATTTCCGACATTTCACATGTGTGTGTGTGTGTGTGTGTGTGTGTGTGTGTGTGTGTGTGTGTGTGTGTGTGTGTGTGTGTGTGTGTGTGTGTGTGTGTGTGTGTGTGTGTGTGTGTGTGTCTGTGTATCATGCAGGAAAAAGTTAGGCCTATGAAGATCGTGTTAGATGTCTTAAACTGTCTTCATAAGAAGCAGATCATTTTGCTTAACATTCACTGCTAATTCTTTTAGTACATCCTTCTATACAGTACAGATAATTTAAACACAGACAGTGCTAACTATGTTATCATTAAACCTAAATACCAATTAATGTGCAAATTTTTCACACATACAATATTGTAATGCATTTTAAGGCACAAAAGAGTTATGACAGTTCACTGCTGCCTGTGTGAGGTTTCCTCTTCTCTCTGTATCTGCTTAATTTCTCTCCATTTACTCTATTTTCCTTCTGTTTCCTAAAAACGTGCTCATTTTATTTTATTTATTTACATATTGCCTTAGTACCTGAGGGTCAAGCTCTGAGAACATTTTAAATGTAACAATTATCATTTAGATTATTTAATAAGTAAATAAATAAATAAAATAAATGCTCATTAATTGACTATTTAAACTGTTCATATAAACTGCATTTGCCCTTCTGATGCAGGAGTTGGTTGGAAATCGTCCGTGAATCCTGTTACATAATTATAATAATAAAATAACAATAATAATAATAAACATAATGCACTTGTTTTGCTCTGTCTGAAGTGCTTTAGTGGAGCACTATGCTAGAACTGACACAGTTTAAGGAAATGAATCGTCTACTTTTTACACCCAAATCCTGCAACAGAGTATGACCACTGAGACGTCAGTTCATTTATTTTGGACAAAGTGATATTTTTGTATCCTCAGCCAACTATTTTTGAAGAGAAAGTTGATCCTAAATTGGAAATACTAAAAACTATTTCAGTTAAAATGACACTGCCATTTGAGATTTTATTTCCTGATATCATTTATTCACTTAAACACTGTACTCAGGTACCCACACCACTGAAAAGGTAAAGACTATTGCCTTAGTACCTGTGGGTCAAGCTCTGAGAACGTTTTAAATGTAACAATTATCATGTAATAGTCCAGCACACTGGTATAAAGTAACATACAAACAAGACATTTCCATTACAAAACATTGCAAATCAATTTATATAACCCATTACAAATGTACCTGTATCATAACACCAGTTGTTATAAAAACATGATACTATAAAAGCATATTAACTTGATACTTAAATAGAACATACTAGACAAATGTTTATGACCTTGGTAGGTCAGTATAGATGTCAGTCTGGTATATTATCACATCAAACAAAAGGGCAGTTTATGAAACTTTCAAATGCATGAAGAAGCACTTACCCCAATCAGTATGATGCACTCTTATTCCTGCTTCATGTACTTTCTTGATAACAGAAGCTATGGAATTTATATGACAAACTTTATGTATTTATTTAATTTACAGTTTCTTGACATTTTGTTTTCTCAAGGTTGGTGAATTTTCATACTGGTTCTCAAATGTTTATTTCAGGGGTAGAATAGGGCTGCTTTGAGGTATTCCGTCCTGCAGCCATCTGATTGAGTATACCGTAGCTGTTTGAAGCGATTGGATCGAGTACACTGTAGCTGTCAGAAGTGATCTCATCTTCTATACTGTAGCTGTTAGAAGTTCTTCACCTGAAGCATTATACTGCAAGGCTGAGACCTGTCTGTCTGGCAAGCATGCACCTGGCACTGCCATTTAGCCAAAGTCTCATGACCCTGCCCTGTTACAGATGATCTAATTATTCAATGATACGAATACCGCATCGGTTGATGACAACTTCCATGTTACTGACATTACTGTTCAGGCATGCCACAACTCTGATATGAGATGTTCACAACTGCACAGCTGATACCACAACATCCTAATTCATTCATTAACTTAATTAATTCATTCTCCGACACCTGCTTTGTTCCATTCAGGGTTACAGGGCACTGGCTCAGAACAGTGTTACAAACACTTGGGAAGTGAGCATGTCTTATTGGTGCCACATAATTAATGCAGCTTAAAGAGTAAAACTTGCAAGCATTTTTACTATAACACACTTACTTCCTGGATAAATACTGAAATGGCCATGCAGGTTAAACTTAAAACAAGAAATCCATATACAGACGTGTACTGTCCAGTATTACTGAGCAGCACGGAGCAAGTTCTTAAATCAGTAAATAACATTTTCCTGAACCAAGTAACCAAGATTTACTTCCTGAGCAGAAGATTTTTTTTTTGCTCCACTCAAGTATCACTGACTTCAGGATCTTCCAGGGTTTGCTGCCAATACTCCCTTCTTTGGATGTTCTCACACTGTGACAGCACTCGGGTTTGCCGCACAGAAGTCAGGGGTACCCCTTCAGGGAAATTCACACACACATACAGGGATGCCTCCATCTGCCTCTGGTTAGGTTCTCTGGGTTCTTTTTGCTACTTACTTCTGGGTTGGATGGGGCAGGTCAAGAGCCAAAATACTGCAGCTCAAAGTTGCGTCTTTCGGCTTTTCCCAGTTAGGGGTCGCCACAGTGGAACTCCGGTCCGCTAATGATTGGCAGTAGATTTTTTACGTGCCGAGTTGCCAGCCCTGACTCACAATCTTCAACGAAGGTGCACCCATTCACACGTCTCCACACAGAAGACGCTCTAGCTGAGAATAGAACAGGTCAACATCTTACTGTGAGGTGACAATGCTACCGCAGCACCACCACCACTTTGTTTATTTGTGAAATCAATCACCTGGGGGTGAAACCCTAGCTTCCACTAACATGTTGGGGTACATCACCTGGAGATGAAACCCTACCTTCCACTAACATGCTGGGGTACATCACCCAGGGGTGAAACCCTACCTTCCACTAACATGCTGGGTGCACCACCCAGGGGTGAAACCCTACCTTCCATTAACATGTTGGGATATATCACACAGGGGTGAAACCGTACGTTCCACTAATATGCTGGGTGCACCACTCAGGGGTGAAACTCTACTTTCCACTAACATGTTAAGTACATCACCCAAGGATGAAACCCTACCTTCCATTAACATGTTGGGATATATCACACCGGGGTGAAACCCTACCTTCCACTAATATGCTGGGTACATCACCCAAGGGTGAAACCTTACTTTCCACTAAGATGCTGACTATATCACCCAGGGGTGAAACCCTACCTTCTACTAACATGCTGGGTACATCACACAGGGGTGAAACCCAACCTTCCTCTAACATGCTGGGTACATCAATCAGGGATGAAACCCTACCTTAAACTAATATGCTGGCTACATAACTCAGGGGTGAAGCCCTACCTTCCACTATCATGCTGGGTACATCACCCAGTGGTGAAACCTTATCTTCCACTAAAATGGTGGGTACATCACCCAAGGGTGAAAATCTACCTTCCACTAACACGCTGGGTACATTAACCAGGAGTGAAGTCCTACCTTACACTAACATGCTGGGTACCTCACCCAGGAGTGAAACCCTACCTTCCACTAACATGCTGGGGTACATCACCCAGGGGTGAAACCCTACTTTCTACTAACATTCTGGGTACATCACCCAGGGGTGAAACCCTACCATTCCTAACATGCTTTGTACACCACCCAGTGGTGAAACCCTACCTTCCACTAACATGTTGAGTACATCATCCAGGGGTGTAACCCTACCTTCCACTAACATTCTGGGTACAGCACCCAGGGATGAAATCCTAACTTCCACTAACATGCTGGGTTCATCACCCAGGTGTGAAACCCTACCTTCCCTAACATGCTGGGTAGATCACCCATGGGTGAAAGCATGCTTTCCACTAACATGTTAGGATACATCACCCAGGGGTGTATAATAATGCCACAAGGGAAGTACCCCCCAAGTAGTGATGCATCCCCCTTGGCCCTCCTCTTGTTGAAGTCACATCCAGTTATCATAGCACCGGTATCACCACTGAGGCCCATGATACAGCTGTGCCCCACCTTGCCCCCACAATCCCCCCCTCCACATGTGCAGGCAATGCTTTACTATTCCTCTTGCATCCCTCCCAGTAATCAAACTTGCATTACCAGGGTCATTGCTGGGGCTTTTTCCTTCTACTCCAATGGAGGTGGCCCTGACCAGGGTAAATACAAGGTGCTTTCACTACCCCACATATGTTTTCAATGTATTCTGGCATCACAGAAAAGCCTGGATCAGGTTCGCCAATCTGAGGGTGGGATCGATGTTGGCTTACTACAACCAGATAAGTTTCAGGATTTGCTAATTATCACTCTGTTTTATGCCAACACTGGACATCCTGTGTTGTCAGAATATGTCAGAACAGCATAAATTGTATCCTACGGGGAATTTCTCACAGGCTTGAACAAAAACAGTGAGAAAAACACAGAAGAAAGGATTGTTGTCATCATCATCTGAAGTTAATTAGAATAATTTTTCATGCTGGGACGGTTTAACGAAATCTTCTTGCCTTCTCTTTTACATGCTCTGCTCTCTACTTTCCAGTTTATGAATCTGGCTAAACTTTAGCCCTAATATACTAATTCTTGATTTTACTTTCCTCTGCTCTTTATCCTAATGTTCATGTACAAATTGTAAATATTGCAAATATGTAAAAAGAGCTTAGATCTGTTATACTGGATCCTGTTTAGCCTATCGAATTTGAATACTGGCTAAAACTTTATCCACCCTCAGAGTGCCTTTTTTAGGCAATGCCATATTGACAAATCTACTGACATAGCAAAATCAACTCAACTGAACCTCAAGGTGTTAACTGCTCAATGCCAATACCCTAATACCCTAAATAAAAAATACACCCCCTCCAAGCCCTCCTCACACTCGAGAATACAGGCATCTCTGCCATTACTGAGGCATGGATTAAAGTGGCAGACTACTCCAGCAGTGCAAAGTTTCAGTGTTTCCACACTTTTAGACCAGTAGCTGCATAGACAAGGGCTAAAGGAGGAAATGTCCAAATATACATAAATAGAGAAAAATCTCAGCAGAGCTTCAGACCAGTGAGTCTAGCCCTTAGACCCAGAGGATCTATGGGAAGAAACTAGAGCCTCAGACTGCCGAGTCCAGCCATTAGACCCAGGGGATCTAGGGGAAGAAACTACAGCCTAAGACCACAGAGTCCAGCCCTTAGATCCCGGGGATCTATGGGAAGAAACTAGAGCCTCAGATCAGCAAGTCCAGCCCTTAGACCCAGAGGTTCTATGGGAAGAAACTAGAGCCTCAGATCATCGAGCCCAGCCCTTAGCCCCAGAGGATCTATGGGAAGAAACTAGAGCCTAAGACCATAGAGTCCAGCCCTTAGATCCCGGGGATCTATGGGAAAAAACTATTGCCTCAGATCAGCAAGTCCAGCCCTTAGACCCAGGGGATCTATGGGAAGAAACTAGAGCCTGAGATCATCGAGTCCAGCCCTTAGACCCAGAGGATCTATGGAAAGAAAGTAGAGCCTAAGCCCACTGAGTCCAGTCCTTAGACACAGAGGATCTATGGGAAAAAACTAGAGCCTAAGACCACTGAGTCCAGCCCTTACACCCAGAGGATCTATGGGAAGAAACTAGAGCCTCAGACCAGTGGGAAAAGAAACCCAAAAACAAAACAAAACAAACAAAAAAAAAACCAAGAAGAAACTTTGCAGTGTGGTGGGTGTGAAGTTCATTACTTGAATTATATCATGCACCTAGTTCACTAATAAAAATCGAACTGTAAAATACATACTACAAATAATAAAATAGAAAATTGTAGGTGGTCCGCAGTTGAGTTACAAAAGGAATATCCTAGTTGAGTATAATAAAAAGAATCAAAAACATTCATTATTTACATAGGATCAGGTTAATTGCAGCGAGGCAGTGGTTACAGAGGGTGGTTCTTTTAAGAGTAATAAAAGGAATAGAAGCATTAAACTCGTTGCTTTAACCAAGTACCCCTGCCCTTAACACCATAGTCTAAACTAAGACCAAGTACCCCTCCCCTTAACACCATAGTCTAAACTAAGACCAAGTACCCCTTCCCCTTAACACCATAGTCTAAACTAAGACCAAGTACCCCTCCCCTTAACACCATAGTCTAAACTAAGACCAAGTACCCTTCCGCTTAACACCATAGTCTAAACTAAGACCAAGTACCCCTTCCCCTTAACACCATAGTCTAAACTAAGACCAAGTACCCCTCCCCTTAACACCATAGTCTAAACTAAGACCAAGTACCCCTCCCCTTAACACCATAGTCTAAACTAAGACCAAGTACCCTTCCGCTTAACACCATAGTCTAATATAAGACCAAATACCCCTCCCCTTAACACCAGTCTAAACTAAGACCGAGTACCCTTCTGCTTAACACCATAGTCTAAACTAAGACCAAGTACCCCTCCCCTTAACACCATAGTCTAAACTAAGACCAAGTACCCCTTCCCCTTAACACCATAGTCTAAACTAAGACCAAGTACCCCTTCCCCTTAACACCATAGTCTAAACTAAGACCAAGTACCCCTTCCCCTTAACACCATAGTCTAAACTAAGACCAAGTACCCTTCCGCTTAACACCATAGTCTAAACTAAGACCAAGTACCCCTTCCCCTTAACACCATAGTCTAAACTAAGACCAAGTACTCCTCCCGTTAACAACATAGTCTAAACTAAGACCGAGTACCCCTACGCCTTAACACCATAGTCTGAACTAAGACCAAGTACCCTTCCCTTAACACCATAGTCTAAACTAAGACCAAGTACCCTCCCTTAACACCATAGTCTAAACTAAGACCAAGTACCCTCCCCTGAACACCATAGTCTAAACTAAGACCAAGTACCCCTCCCCTTAACACCATAGTCTAAACTAAGACCAAGTACCCCTTCCCCTTAACACCATAGTCTAAACTAAGACCAAGTACCCCTTCCCCTTAACACCATAGTCTAAACTAAGACCAAGTACCCCTCCCCTTAACACCATAGTCTAAACTAAGACCAAGTACCCCTCCCATTAACACCATAGTCTAAACTAAGACCAAGTACCCCTCCCGTTAACACCATAGTCTAAACTAAGACCAAGTACCCCTTCCCCTTAACACCATAGTCTAAACTAAGACCAAGTACTCCTCCCCCCTTAACACCATAGTCTAAACTAAGACCAAGTACCCCTTCCCCTTAACACCATAGTCTAAACTAAGACCAAGTACCCCTTCCCCTTAACACCATAGTCTAAACTAAGACCAAGTACCCCTTCCCCTTAACACCATAGTCTAAACTAAGACCAAGTACCCTTCCGCTTAACACCATAGTCTAAACTAAGACCAAGTACCCCTCCCCTTAACACCATAGTCTAAACTAAGACCAAGTACCCCTCCCCTTAACACCATAGTCTAAACTAAGACCAAGTACCCCTCCCCTTAACACCATAGTCTAAACTAAGACCAAGTACCCCTTCCCCTTAACACCATAGTCTAAACTAAGACCAAGTACCCTTCCGCTTAACACCATAGTCTAAACTAAGACCAAGTACCCTTCTGCTTAACACCATAGTCTAAACTAAGACCAAGTACCCCTTCCCCTTAACACCATAGTCTAAACTAAGACCAAGTACCCTTCCGCTTAACACCATAGTCTAAACTAAGACCAAGTACCCCATCCCTTAACACCATAGTCTAAACTAAGACCAAGTACCCCTTCCCCTTAACACCATAGTCTAAACTAAGACCAAGTACCCCTCCCCTTAACACCATAGTCTAAACTAAGACCAAGTACCCTTCCCTTAACACCATAGTCTAAACTAAGACCAAGTACCCTTCCCTTAACACCATAGTCTAAACTAAGACCAAGTACCCTTCCTTAACACCATAGTCTAAACTAAGACCAAGTACCCTTCCCTTAACACCATAGTCTAAACTAAGACCAAGTACCCCTTCCCTTAACACCATAGTCTAAACTAAGACCAAGTACCCCTTCCCTTAACACCATAGTCTAAACTAAGACCAAGTACCCTTCCCTTAACACCATAGTCTAAACTAAGACCAAGTACCCTTCCCTTAACACCATAGTCTAAACTAAGACCAAGTACCCTTCCCTTAACACCATAGTCTAAACTAAGACCAAGTACCCCTTCCTTAACACCATAGTCTAAACTAAGACCAAGTACCCCTTCCCTTAACACCATAGTCTAAACTAAGACCAAGTACCCTTCCCTTAACACCATAGTCTAAACTAAGACCAAGTACCCCTTCCCTTAACACCATAGTCTAAACTAAGACCAAGTACCCTTCCCTTAACACCATAGTCTAAACTAAGACCAAGTACCCTTCCCTTAACACCATAGTCTAAACTAAGACCAAGTACCCTTCCCTTAACACCATAGTCTAAACTAAGACCAAGTACCCCTTCCCTTAACACCATAGTCTAAACTAAGACCAAGTACCCTTCCCTTAACACCATAGTCTAAACTAAGACCAAGTACCCTCCCTTAACACCATAGTCTAAACTAAGACCAAGTACCCTCCCCTTAACACCATAGTCTAAACTAAGACCAAGTACCCCTCCCTTAACACCATAGTCTAAACTAAGACCAAGTACCCCTCCCCTTAACACCATAGTCTAAACTAAGACCAAGTACCCCTCCCCTTAACACCATAGTCTAAACTAAGACCAAGTACCCCTCTCCTTAACACCATAGTCTATACTAAGACCAAGTACCCCTCCCCTTAACACCATAGTCTAAACTAAGACCAAGTACCCTTCCGCTTAACACCATAGTCTAAACTAAGACCAAGTACCCCTCCCCTTAACACCATAGTCTAAACTAAGACCAAGTACCCCTCCCCTTAACACCATAGTCTAAACTAAGACCAAGTACCCCTCCCCTTAACACCATAGTCTAAACTAAGACCAAGTACCCCTTCCCCTTAACACCATAGTCTAAACTAAGACCAAGTACCCTTCTGTTTAACACCATAGTCTAAACTAAGACCAAGTACCCTTCCGCTTAACACCATAGTCTAAACTAAGACCAAGTACCCCTTCCCCTTAACACCATAGTCTAAACTAAGACCAAGTACCCCTCCCGTTAACACCATAGTCTAAACTAAGACCAAGTACCCCTTCCCCTTAACACCATAGTCTAAACTAAGACCAAGTACCCTTCCGCTTAACACCATAGTCTAAACTAAGACCAAGTACCCCTCCCCTTAACACCATAGTCTAAACTAAGACCAAGTACCCCTTCCCCTTAACACCATAGTCTAAACTAAGACCAAGTACCCCTTCCCCTTAACACCATAGTCTAAACTAAGACCAAGTACCCCTTCCCCTTAACACCATAGTCTAAACTAAGACTGCGCTACCTTAGAACTGAAACTAAAACACTAGAGACAAATTCAAATATATAATATAAGAAAAGCTTATAAAGGCTAACCTACTAATCCAAACTTTACTTAAGAATCTAAATCACTAACAAAATGACTAATTAAACTTTACTTAAGAAACTAAATCACTAACAAAATGACTAATTAACAAAAAGATCTACCACTAGACATCTATTAGAATAATTATTAATACTTATAAACTGAAACACTTTTAACGTACCAAATAAATACTTCATCAGGTTTGTGTGTAAAAAACATGCCAGACTTAAAATGAGGATCTTTGGCCATCTTTCTGAAATTAGAGGTAAGTGCAAGAATAATGCACCAGCTCAGCTCCTGCAGCTTCAGAAAAGACTCACTGGCTTTAAATGTCAAATTATTGATCATGTGGACCTTTGGAACAGGAAGGTGACATCACTAATCTTTTAGAAAAACGTGAACTAATGTGGCAGCTGAAACTAAACTCTTTTAGAAAACCAGGGATTATTATTGTTTCATAAAAAACATACTAGAACTCTGAAAACTGCCCCACTGTTTAAAAGACTATTAAAAGTCTGATATGGGACTGGTTAATGCTGACATTACAGACTAATACTGTTAAAAGCAAATATCAAACTTTGTAAATATTTTACAATGAAAATGATTGACATTGGTGCTTTTTTCTGATATATATATATATATATATATATATATATATATATATATATATATATATATACATTTAGCGTTTATTTTTATTTTTTAGCATGGTTTATCTGCTAAACATTTTCACATTTTAACTGTTTTTTTAACACTCTTAATATTCTTTGCTAACTCAGAAAACCGCCCCACTGTTTAAAAGACTATAAAAGACTGACATGGGACTGATTATGCTGACATTACATGCTAATATCCTACATGCTAATATTGTTATAAACAAATATCAAACTTTGTAAATATTTTACAATGAAAATGATTGACATTGGTGCTGTTTTCTGATATATATATATATATATATATATATATATACATTTAGCGTTTATTTTTATTTTTTAACATGGTTTATCTGCTAAACATTCTCACATTTTAACTGTTTTTTTAACATTCTTAATATTCTTTGCTAACTCAGAAAACCGCCCCACTGTTTAAAAGACTATGAAAGACTGACATGGGACTGATTATGCTGACATTACATGCTAATATCCTACATGCTAATATTGTTATAAACAAATATCAAACTTTGTAAATATTTTACAATGAAAATAATTGACATGGGTGCTGTTTTGCAATACTCTTGAGTGCACTTTTACCCATTCGTACTAAATGCTTTCTTAGTTAGATGCCACACTTGAACAGATCCCCACGGCCTTAATGCTTTATTTTTAACATTTTTTCACTGTATGTCCCACCTTAGAAATGATAGCTATGGTTTTCAGCCTACTTACGTGTTCACTTTTAGATTTATACACATGTTCATTAATATTATGATATGCTTTTATACACAAACCTGATGAAGTATTTATTTGGTACAAAAGCGATCTTTGCTAAAAGTATTTTAGTTTATAATGTATTCATATTTATTCTGTTAGATGTTTAATGGTAGATCTTTTTGTTAGTTAATTCGTTTGTCATTTTGTTAGTGAGTTAGTTTCTTAATAAAGTTTGGATTAGTAGGTTAGCCTATATAAAATGTTAACAAGCTGTTCTTATATCATATATTTTAATTTGTCTCTAGCTTTTTAGTTTCATTTCTAAGGTAGGACAGTCTTCGTTTGCACTATGGTGTTAAGGAAGAAGGGGGACTTGATTAAAAGAATGAGTTTAATGCTTCTATTGCTTTTATTAGTTTTATTAATCTTAACAGAACCCCCCTCTGTAACCACTCCCTTGCTTCAAATAATCTGGTTATATATAAAGAATGTTTTTTATCTTTTTTATTATACTCAACTAGGATCACTTGTTTGTGTGTTTCAATAAAGGATATTCCATTTTTAAGTCAACTGTAGACTACATACTATTTTCTATTTTATTATTTTTGTAGTACGCATTTTACAGTTTGATTTTTACTAGTGAAATAGGTACATGACAATTTAAGGAGCGAACTTCACACCCACCACACTGCAAAGATTCTTCTTGGTTTGTTTTTGATCCAGTATAGGTTGCATGCTGGGTTTTCTGAGAATTCGAGGGATACCACGGATTTTTCTTTGCAATATACATAAATAACAAGCATATTTCTAGGGTGGTCAAACAGGATGGTATGCTGGCGTTCCTCCATATACAGATCACTCCTAGCCAGCTGTAGGTCATCTTCCATGTCCCAAAAAGCTCACAATGCAGACGTGGACCTACTAGAGACACCTTCCATCTGACCTAACATCCTATTCATGGGATACTTTAATTACCCCTCTGTAGACTAGGACCCCTTTATGGCTACAAATCTACAGGCACAGAGATTTAAGGACTTTGTAAATACACACACCCTTGACCAATAGTGAATACGCTCACTAGAGGCTCCAACATACTGGACCTTGTGCTTACAAATATAGGGGTACACTGCACCACACCCAATCTCTCATCCTCCCCTGCAATGTCTCACCATAAAGCTGTCTCTTTTGAAATCAAAATCAACTCCATAACTTCATTAAAACCAGTAACAGTTAGGAACTATTCCAAGGCAAATTACCTTTTATTAAGTGATGGTTTATCAAAATTCAATGCACTTCCAAACCCCAAGAACACAACCACCTGGGCTGAACTGCTCTCAGAAACTCTGCATCCATGTCAATGGGTGCATAAAGGCTGCTGTACCTACCAGATGTAAGTCCAAGACTAGCCCTAGAAACAAGCCACCATGGTGGCATCCCAAATTAAACAGGATATACAACAAAAAGAAAAAAAATATGCCAAAAAATCAGGAAGGGTAATTCCCATAAAGATAATTCTTCTCATCAAACTAAATAGGCACCTAAGTGGGCTAATAAGGTCAAGCAAAGCCAACTTTAAAGTTAAAGATAACCATAAAGCCTTCTACAGTCATGCTAGAAACCTCAAGGACAGCACACAGCAATGTGCTGAACTGGTGGTTATTGGTACCACATTCACCGAGCCTGGTGATATAGCGAACCTTTTATCAGACAAATTAATTTCCAGCTTTACACCATCCTCTAAATAATACACTCAAACATAACCCCCAGCAACTATAACTAGGGAGCAGGTAAAGCCAAGGCACAGCCTCAGTGAGCTACTGTCCTGGGATGCCTCCTGAGCAGTCGAAAATGCAATTCATCAGGACAGTTGGAGCATTATTTAACTATAGACTTAAACAGGCTTTTTGCACATTCATAGATTCATAGGTTCATAGGTGTTTACTAGGCTAGCAACCACAAGGGCCTTTTTAAGCATAGCCATGTATCCCAAATCTCTAACTAGTTCTGATACCCTTGATAAGTGTAAGCATGGGCCTGGGGGATGAACGATTTACAGGTTACCTGTTTACATTAGTGACATAAGTGTCAAACCAGGAATGAATTTTCGGTTTCTCATCCAATTATCCAAGTTGCATTTCAATTGGGTTAAGGAGGAACTCTGCTTCACATGGAAGGGGAGCCTACTCCATAGACAGGTTAGTCTCTGGGAGACATACCTATCTCTAAGCAGGTTCTATTTATATCACAGGCAAGGTTTAAGTCTTTAGAACAGGTAATTCTGGTACTGTTTGTTTTATAGATATGAAGGAGGTCCATCAGAGTGGGGTCAAACAATGCCCTGTATGCCAGACATAGATCTACCCTCAAAAGCCTGTAGGAGACAGAATACAGGGATAGAGCCTTGAGGAGGTCTGCATAGGACATATTACTTACACCCTGTATTCTTTTAGTGAGGAACTTCTGTGGATGTTACAATTGTTGGATTTGCCTGGTTAGGTACATACCAAAGGGGGCATTGTACTCAATGATAGGGATGATGAATTCCAAATACAGTGGAACAATGACTTCCTTGGACTTAGATGCCATACCTTTGTTTATAAATTGCGCAACATAGAATGACTTCCTCACCACTGTAGACACATGATGATCAAAGGCTAGATTACTATCTATGTGTGTCCCTAAGTCCCTGACTATTGGGTCAACTCTAAGGGGTGTGTTGTCAATATGATAGTTACCAGGGATGGATGTCTTTCCAAAGGATACTATTATGCATTTCTTGGCATTTAGTTTTAGTCCATGGCTCTGACACCAGTTGTTTGTCTGTGTCAGTCCTTCCTTTAGAACATTTGTGTCAGTGTGAGATTCAATGACAGCTCCTAATTTGCAATCATCTGCAAATTTAGTCAGCCAGAGACCACTGACATTGGCCTTGACTTCTGAGAAGTAAGTGCCAAAAAGGAGCGGTCCAAGGACTGATCCCTGAGGGACTCCACTTGTGACTGGCCTCTTTGTAAAGGTGGACTCCCCAGCTCTAAATTCCTGGCTCCTGTCTGTGAGCCAGTTGGTTATCCACTGGGTGGCATACGTGTTTGTACCTAACCTCTTGAGTTTGCTAACAATGCCCGAGTGGGGTATTATGTCAAATGCCTTGGCCAGGTCAAGGTAGGCAGTGTGAATGATTTTACCCTCATCCATTGCTTTGGTGACCTTCTCAAAGAAGTCCACCAGGTTACACAGGCATGATCTGCCCTTGATGAAACCATACAGGGTTGGGTCCAGTGTCTGGAGGTTTACTATATCTCTATTGATCATCTCCATGATAATTCTTTCCATGGCTTTGCATATAATACTAGTGAGACTTATGGGTCTGTAGTTTCTAGTGTCTGCAGATGGTCCACTTTTGTGCAGAGGGATGACTGTTGCCTTACTCCATTCATGAGGCAAGAAGCCTGTTTGGAGGTTACAGTTAAATAGTAATTCCAGAAGACCTAATAGGTCATGTTTCATGCTATTTAGAAGGCATCCTGGGATACTGTCTGGGCCCACTGATGAAGTCTTCTTGGTCTTGATATCAGGGGAAGTTATACTTGATGATATTTTCTGAGGGAAGGTTGAGGGGGAGAGAGGAGTAAAGCTGGAGCTGAATTTATCAGCCAGGAGGTTTGCTATATCTTCTGGCTCACTATAGGTGGCTCCATTTACAATGAGCTCTGCACACAATTGTGTATTACCTTTGAGGTTGCAGACATAGCTAAAGAATACTTTGTGATTGTCCTTGGCCTGGGAGGCCAAACTTACCTCAAATTTGGCTTTGGTAGATTTTATTTATCCTCTGAGTTATTTGTTTAGTTTGATGAGAGTGCTTTTATCCTGCTGGGTTCTGCACCTCCTAATTTCTGCCATGATTTTCTTCCTCCTGTTATAGATCTGACTGATTTTGTGATTCCACCAGGGGGGCTTTTTTTGAGTTAGTTCTGTACTTCTTCCTGGTGGGTATAGCCTCTATGCAGCTATTAATATGCTTGTACAGGGTTTCTGTGAACAGTACTACACAGGCAGAAGTGTTCGCAGGGTTTTTAGGGGCTTGACATTTTGCCAGATTCTCACGTAATTGCATGAGGTTAGCCTTAGAATAGTTACTAAATATTCCCAGTTGAGCTGGGGGGGGGGTCCAGGTTTTATTTTTACTTCAAAGGAGACCATTTTGTGGTCTGACCTTAGCACGGCAGGCATTACAGTAGGGGGTGTGCAGCAGTCTCCCATATTAGTGAAGACCAGATCCAGTATGGTTGCATCCCTGGTTGGTGTACTGACTACCTGGTTGAGGAAGTTTGTGTTTACAAAATGCAGGAATCTCTGTGCATGTACATTTGATGTCATATAGGATTCCCCATTAATGAGAAGGTAATTAAAGTCACCCATGAATACGGTATTGTGTCAGACGGTGAGTGTTTCTAATACGTTTAAATACATGGTATATGTTTCCTGGGTCATAGAGGGGGACCTATAGCTTGCAAGGAAGTGGCATTGGATTTTACCTATGGTGATGTGAACATGGAGCAGCTCATGTGCATTGTCCTGTTTGACCAGCCTTGAAGTATATTTGTTTTTGATGTAAATAGAGACACCTCCACCTTTAGTCCCTGCCTGTGAAGTAGCTGGTCTAAATGTGTGGAAGGCATTACCTTGCACAGTTGGTGTGCTCTCTGCGACTTTAAACCATGTCTCAGAGAGTGCACAGACATCAGAATGTGCTCTCTGCGACTTTAAACCATGTCTCAGAGAGTGCACAGACATCAGAATGTGCTCTCTGTCTCAGACAGACATCAGAATGTGCTCTCTGCGACTTTAAACCATGTCTCAGAGAGTGCACAGACATCAGCATTCTCTAGGGCAAAGAGAGCTTCCAGGGAGTGGAGTTTTTTTGTTTTTTGTTTAGGCTCCTAGCATTGAGCAGTAATACCATTAGATTTTCTTGGTTTTGATTTGCTATGTCAGAAGTACTTTTAGTTTGGCAATGCCTAAAAAAGGCACTATGGGGGAAGACAATGTTTTAGCTAATATTCGAAAGCCTAGAGGGGAGAGGTGCAGACCATCCCTGGCAAAGCAGCATGGTCTGTTGACCATCTCCTTCCACGCTGACAAATATTGCACCCCCTTGGAACGACACCAGAAACTAAGCAAATTATTAAAGTCAATCATCTCTGACAGAATCAGAATATTGAAATGGTCATCCCTCTTCATATGGGAGGACCTTCAACAGCTCCTGGAAACTACAGATCCATTAGTCTGACTAGTCATTTCAAAGCCATGGAAAGAATTATCATTGAAATTATCAATAAGGGCATAGGAGACCTCCAGACACTGGATCCACCCCAGTTTCGTTTGTCAAATGATGGTCATGCTTATTGAATCTGGCGGACTTCTTTGAAAAGGTCACTAAGGCAATGGATGAGGGACAAACAGTGCATACTGACCACCTAGATCTGGCTAAAGCATCTGATAAAATACCTTACTTGGAACTATCAACAAACTTACAGAACTAGGTATAAGCCCCTACATAACATGCTAAATAGCTAGATGTCTCACTGATAGGACCCAAGAGGTTAAAAGTAGTGAAGCCACCTCCCCAAAGAGGCTGGTCAGTAGTGGAGTCCCAAAGGGGGTGGGCTAGACTCTGTGCCAGGACCAGTCCTCTTTGGCGTCTACTTTTTGGATGTCAAAGTCAATGTCAAATGCTTCTGGCTAACTAAATTCACATATGTTTACAAACTGGGAACAGTCACTGAATCCTCCCAGGATGAGAACACCCTTCAGGAAAGTTTAACAGACAAATGCTTGGTGCTAAAGCTATGGCTTAAAACTCAATACCAATAAATGCATTATAATACCTTTAGGGAAGTCGGACACCCAAGGTAACTACATCATCAATAAAATATCCCTAAATGTTGATTCACTAGTCAGGGATCTGGGAATTCATGTAGATAGTAACCTAGCCTTCAACCAGCATGTGTCTAAGGTAGTAAGAAAATCTTTCTACAACACTAAACGTCTACATTAAAAGACCTACATTTTGCTTGGTTTTAAGGGTCAGAGTGAGTGTTTGCTGTAGGGTTGCAGTTGGGGCTAGGTAAGTGAATAGTTTTAGAGTTGTTTTGTAATGGATGGAAAGTGTGTGTGAGTGTCTTATGTAGGGGTATTATTAAGGAAAGCATTTTTACAACGTAGTGTGTAGGGTTGGGGTTAGGTGCAGGGTTAGTGTTAACACACATTGGTAAGGATGCACAAGTGACAAGCATACAAAGGCAACACCGTTACCCGCAAGATTAATGGTAATAAATGTGTTGTCAGTGCACATCAAGGTGTTATAAATCCTAGAGGCATAACTACAGTGGGGCAAAGCTGTCAGGGCAACAATCAGAAGGTGCTGATAACGAAGGACAGCAGTAAGCTGCTTGTTGCATTGTTGTATTAGTAGCAAGCAGGATGTTGCACTTTCAGAAAACATTTACTATGTTTTATTTGACATTTTGGTAATTTTTTTTAGTCTTCAACTTCAAGGAAGACT
>NC_056747.1:1359578953-1359593953 GCF_019279795.1 Protopterus annectens
TTATAATAGTTTTTATTGTCCTCTTTAAATTCACTGCCTAGCGAACACTGGACCCTCTCTTAGTCAACAGGCTGATTTCTCCCCCATGACTTGGTGACAGCCACCTGGGGGGGTGGCATAGTTTAGGCAGCCATTACGGGAAGTTCAGATTTTGTTGTATGCTGCCATATTCTCACATATGCATGGAAGGCATGGCATGTGCAATGGGCTGCAGAGAAGTGTGTCCCCAAACTTCCAGAATGGGCACTTCCTCTCAGGTAGAGCTGCCCATCATCTGGAAACACAAACTGTAGTTTCTTCAGTCTCCACCAGTAAAATTGTACTATCCAGTCTGCCCCTGGTTGCATTCACACCACCTCATCCCCTAGGGAAAGTGAGCAGGCCATTACCCTTCACCCCCCCCCCATCTGTCTCCTCAGATGCCAGGTTTGCTAACTGCACCATGGTCACCAGGGTCACAGTCAGTGTTCTATCTCTCTGCACCATGAAAACAGGCATGAGTTAGATATAATAGTTAACAGGATGCAGGAAGATGCAGCACCCTGCCTGGAGGGAGGGGGAGAGTGGAAGACTTTGTTCTTGGGGAGTGGGAGACTTTGTCCCTTACTACTGGGTCAATGGAGTAATTAACATGGGTTAACAGTTTCTCAAAGGGCATTATAATATATTTTTGGCATTGAGTTTTAGGCCATGACTTTGACACTGGTCATTTGTCTGTGCTAAACCCTCTTGCAAGATGTTGGTATCTTGGGGGGAATCTATAATAGCTCCCAATTTACAATCATCTGTGGAATTAGGAAGCTAGAGGCCTTGAATGTTACAGTCATCAGTGAACTTGCAGAGCCAGATGTCTTGAAAATTAGCTTTGACTTCCAAGAAGTAGATGCCAAACAGGAGCGGACTCAGCACAGAGCCCTGGGGTACTCCAGTGGTGACCGGTCTCTTGGTGGACATGGTTTCACTGATCCTGACTTCTTAGGTCCTGTCTGTGAATCAGCCAGCAATCCACTGAGTTATAAAGGGATTTAAGCCCACCTCAGAGAGCTTGTTTACAATATCTGAGTGTGGTATTGTGTTGAATGCTAGGTCAAGATATGTGGTATGCACTCATTCCTTACCTTGGTAACCCTCTCAAAGATGTCTACCAGGTTAGTACATATGACCTTCCCTTAATGAAACGAAACTGGGATGGGTCCATTGTCTGTAGTTTGCTAATGTCCTTGTTTATCATTTCCAAGATAATTCATTCTGTAGATCTGCATATTATGCTTGTTAGACTGATGAGTCTGTAGTTCCCTGGGTCACATAATGGTCTGCCCTTGAAGAGGGGAATGACTGTTGGCACCCTCCATTCACTTGAACTGTAGCTTGTTTCAAGGCTTTCATATCTCCCATTCACAGAAAGCACCCATACGCTAAGTTAAACAAACTCTAAAGTCACTGCATCTTATGAAAAAGAATGTAGCAACCTCAAACTCACCATGTCACATGAAGTGAACTACACATGGAAAAGTACCATTAATCTAATATCGACATTAGTCTTACATGATGTAACTTAATAGTAACAGCATCTAAGTGTAAAATCCCCAAATAAGTTAACATGGAAAAGTACCATTACTCCAGTACCGACATTAGTCTTACATGACATAACTTAACAGTAAATGCATCTAAGTGTAAAATACCCAAATAAGTTAACATGGAAAAGTACCGTTACTCCAGTATCGACATTAGTCTTACATAACATAACTTAATAGTAACAACATCTAAGTGTAAAATCCCCAAATAAGTTAACATGGAAAAGTACCGTTACTCCAGTATCGACATTAGTCTTACATGACATAACTTAATAATAGTAACAGCATCTCAGTGTAAAATCCCCAAATAAGTTAACATGGAAAAGTACCGTTACTCCAGTATCGACATTAGTCTTACATAACATGACTTAATAATAACTGCATCTAAGTGTAAAATCCCCAAATAAGTTAACATGGAAAAGTACCATTACTCTAGTATTGACATTAGTCTTACATGATGTAACTTAATAGTAACAGCATCTAAGTGTAAAATCCCCAAATAAGTTAATATGGTAAAGTACCGTTACTCCAGTATCGACATTAGTCTTACATGACATAACTTAATATTAACAGCATCTAAGCGTAAAATCCCCAAATAAGTTAACATGGAAAAGTACCATTACTCCAGTATCGACATTAGTCTTACATGACATGACTTAATAGTAATAGCATCTAAGTGTAAAATCCCCAAATAAGTTAACATGGAAAAGTACCATTACTCCAGTATCGACATGTCTTACATGACATAACTTAATAATAGTAACAGTATTTAAGTGTAAAATCCCCAAATAAGTTAACATGGAAAAGTACCGTTACTATTCCATGTTAACTTATTTGGGGATTTTACACTTAGATGCTGTTACTATTATTAATTTACGTCATGTAAGACTAATGTCGATACTAGAGTCACGGTACTTTTCCATGTTAATTTATTTGGGGATTTTACACTTAGATGCTGTTACTACCGTGTCTCCGGTGGGAGGGTGACATAATGGTTAAGGTGTTCACCTTACAGACACAAGGTATAGGGTTTGATTATCACATGGGGTAACTGCCTAGGCTTAAAAATGGCCCACAAGGGCAGTTAACCTAGTATGAACCTATATAACCTATATAATCTATATATATATATATATATATATATATATATATATATATATATATATATATATATATATATATATATATATATAAATAACTCTAGTATCGACATTAGTCTTAAATGACATAACTTAATAATAGTAACAGCATCTAAGTGTAAAATCCCCAAATAAGTTAACATGGAAAAGTACCATTACTCCAGTACCGACATTAGTCTTACATGACATAACTTAATAGTAACTGCATCTAAGTGTAAAATCCCCAAATAAGTTAACATGGAAAAGTACCATTACTCCAGTACCGACATTAGTCTTACATGACATAACTTAATAGTAACTGCATCTAAGTGTAAAATCCCCAAATAAGTTAACATGGAAAAGTGCCATTACTCCAATATCGACATTAGTCTTACATGACGTAACTTAACAGTAACAGCATCTAAGTATAAAATTCCCAAATAAGTTAACATGGAAAAATACCGTTACTCCAGTATCGACATTAGTCTTACATGACATAACTTAATAGTAACAGCATCTAAGTGTAAAATTCCCAAATAAGTTAAACAGAAAGCAAAGCAACAGTCTTATGAAAATAAATGTTCAACACATACAGACATAGATCCAGAATTCTTAGGGGTAATTTTCATACTTGTTTAAGGGGCAGAGTGTGGTTATCAAGATAAATGGTGACATGCGTGGAACAAATGTCTATAAGATAAATGGTGACATGCGCGGGACAAATGTCTATAAGATAAATGGTGACATGCATGGGACAAATGTGTATAAATCGCTATGCACATTTCACAGGAATGAATACTGGATGTTGCTGTATTCTGATGCTATGGAAACTTGAGTATGTTTTCTGACTGGTACAAAATGCAACATGCTGGTTCAAACACACCCCCAGATATGGTCTAAGTGAATAACATACTGGACAGAACTGTGTTCTCCTACTTTTCCATACACAAGTGAATTTGCTAGTTGAAACCCTACTGGTAAGTTGTTCACAGGTAATTTCCTGTACAGGAGAGCATGTTAATTTTGTCATCTGTTGTGCTACGGGCCACCACTCAGCTACGTCCCACCATGCATTCTGAATGGCAAGCATCTGAGGAGAAACAGTCTGAGTGCAATATTTATTTTATTTACTTTACTGCTAGGTGAACTGGACTCCTTTCCAACCATGACTTTGTTACATGGTAAAATGCAATGAAAGCTAAGCATATAGCGCAGGACAATCCATGTATATAAATGATAACTTGTGTGCAATACAGAAAGTTCAGGATTACTAACTATAAAGGAATAATGCAGACTTAAGATCACAAAAGTATGTTCAAATCATAGCTTTGTTTATTAAATGGGTAATTAAGTGCTCCACTGCTCATATGTTGTTTGTCAATCATAACTCCAGGACTAATGCACACAAAATACAACAGAAGTAACAAGATAAAATTTACTTACAATTTACTAATCAAGAAATACAGAGGTGGGCCATTCAGCAGCATAACACAAGCACTCAGTTCCAATATGCCACAATCTAAGCATACTTACCCTGGAAAGCAGTTTCTTTACATGCAGTAAGTACTATATTGTACATCAGTCTGTATGGTCAAAGATGTCTATAGTGTGTTACAGGGACAATTTAAATCAAATGCATAATAAACAATTATGTAGGCTACCTATCATGGAATAGATCCCGTTAAAGGCTCTCCAGACATGGTGGACTGGCTGGTTCTCATGAGGGTCAACAAGTAAAACAAAAGGAATACTATTACTGTTGGGGTTGGCATAATGGTTAAGGTGCCTACCTCAGAGGTATAAGGAGAACGGTTTGATTCTGACTTTTGGTCGTTGGTTAGGGCTGTAACAGTCTACAGATGGATAGCCTTGAATACACCTATAATTCACTTTTGTATTCCTGTAAGCATTTTGCAGGTGGACAGCTAATCACAGTAGAATGTATGCACTCTCAAACTCAAGTAATTAAAATGTGAAACAATCCTTCTTTCAACTTTAAATTATCTACTTTATTCAAGGTAATGAGTGTTTTGTTTCCCTGAGCCCGAAACATTTTATTTGATGAAGTCTAACAAATGAAATTTCTTTTCCTTTATGTCTTTGTTTCTTTTATGAAAAACAAGATATTTTCAATAAAAAGCCATTTGAAAAAAAAAAAAGCTACATTGCAGTACACCACTCCATATGCATAAAATTAGCAAAAAAAAAAAAAAAAACGTAAAATAAATCTTAGGCTCTTATACTTAGCGGTAGTGAAAGTAAAAATGAGTCTTAGTTTGTTATACATAGTGGCAGTGATGGGATCACAGCCTGGAATATTGCAATGGAATAGGGTAGGTTGCACTGATCGTGCAGGTTAATGACATCATTCTCCTGGAATACTGCAATGGAATAGGGTAGGTTGCACTGAATGTGCAGGTTAATGACATCATTCTCCTGCTTCTTTCAAGAAAAAATATATGATTGCGGAATCCGTGTCACTGAATCACAGTTCAAACTGTCATGGGCTCTGTAATTCACAGTAACCGTCAGAACCACAGATTTTAAAAAAATAACAAGTCTTGTTCTCCATATCTTCTTTCATGTGTACACTGCAAAGCTTACATTTTCAAAGATTGCATGCCAGTGTGTGGCTCTTAACATTCTTAATTCTTTTCACCCCATAAATAAAAATCTATTTTCTGTTTAGTAGTGTCCCTTCGATGCCTGATTTCATTAACTGAATTAGTTGCTAAATAAAATGCAATAAAACACAATGAGGAGACAATGAAAAGCCTTCTATTAAGAGTTTTTAATGTGTGCACTCAGTACCCATAGCACCTTGCATGTGGGAGATCATGTGACTAAGTTGTCCTCAGAACTTACTGTCACAATATGAGTAATTGGAATGACTGCTTGTGCAATTGCGCACGTCTGTGCCTCTCTCTGTTGCTTATCACAGGTGCCCCTGAAATACTGAACCCTTTATAATGCTGACAAGACACAGTTATCCCAGTGGAATCCTCATATTCTACAGTTTAAGCAATTTCAACGTCCATTCGACAGCCACTACTGAGCTGTCAGATGTACCTCTTTCAGAAGTGAGAGGTTCAGGATTTATTGGATACCAAGACTCTGGTTTCTAAACATATTTTGTATTTTCAAGTGGGATACTCTGAGACACATATCCAGATCTGAAATTTCAGTTAAATCACACAAAATTCAGATGATCTGGTTTTCTGCGAAAGCTGAGAGTAGTTATCAAAACCACCTAAGCGCACTGATACCAGCAGCGGTTTAAGAACAGAAAAATGTCAAGAAAATCAGAAAAATGTCACAACTCACTTTGCTCCCATTATAGGATTCAGACAAACTTTCTAATATCCTGTTGTGGTTTACTGAGCAGTGCCTTCTGGATTCTTAACATTTCCATTAAGTCTTTTGAAGTAATTGTCCAAGTTGCATCACTGGCAGATGATGATGAAGTCAAGGTGTTTACTACTTTTATCCTGAGGGCAACGTCTACATTTGATACTTTTAAACTCAACTTTCAGCAATACTGTGAGGCTGGGATGATTTTCAATATATGAATTGTTTGTTCTTTGCTAGATATCACGAGTCTGTTGATGCATATGTGACAGATTTAAGGAACATAGCCAAACTCTGTGAGTTTGGCAATTTGCATGGTTCACTGCTGATATACAGAACTGTAAGTGGTATTAGTGAAGACACAGCGAGAAATAAACTGCTGTCAAAACCAGGGGGTCTATATTAAATCAGCAAACGCTTAAAATAGTGAATGCTGATTTATCGACCCTTTAAAGCGAAAGCTTGATATCCCGAACACACGGAACAGCGATTTTTTTCCCAGGGAAAAAGTCGCTGTTCCACAAAAAAAAAGTTCAAACACTAAATAAAGTGTGGGGCTTTGCCTCCCACACCCCCTGATGTGGGGGGATGTGCCCCCAACAGCCCCCCTACTTAAATATACCAAGATCACACCACAGTGGATGAAATGGCAAAGTCCCAAAAACGGCCCAGTGATTTTTTTCCCCTGGCAAAAAATCTCTGTTCCATGTCTTCAGGATTTCAAGCTTTCACTTTTAAAGGGTCGATAAATCAAAATTTGCTATTTTAAGGATTTGCTGATTTAATATAGGCCCCAAAACAGAGCTAAAGTTGGAAAAAATGTGTGAATGTTCACAGGGCAGCAGATTTAACTAATATCCAAATGAGAGAATTTGAAGATTTGAACATGTGTAAAACTAAAAAGCCTACAGAAAAGATGCTACTGTAAAGTGAAGGCATAAGTTAAAAATGCATTTAAGTATGACTGCAAAGAGTGCTTCTGTACCAAATCACATGGAAACAGAATCAAACCTGATAAGGATTCAGCTGAATAACAACCATCTTGTTAGTGGTGTCTATTTTAAATATTTGTTAACCAGGTAAGCATACTGAGCTCATGTCCCTTTTCAGGGGCAACTTAGGAGCACCATCTGGTCAAGTAATTTGGTCAGAGTCACAGTGTGCAAATGGAGATTTATGAATTTAAACTCTCGACTATTGGAAGAAATGTGTTAACAGGTCAGCCTTAATTGTCTATGCTAAATGTATGACATCAGGTGGGTTATAAACACAACCAAAAAAGACATGTACAGCTCTTAACAGAATAATGCATGTGTTGTCAGCCAGTAATCTCTTCTCAAATATGCATGTCTCAAAAACAGAATCAGAAACTTGTTTTGCAAGTCGCTGATACAATGCAAATGGCAATGTGCTCAAGGCGTAATCTGACCAGTGTAAGACAAGCAACAATCTACGAGTGCACCGGACTTGTGCCTGAGATTATGTACCGAGCTTCTACAAGTAAGTATAAAGTGTGTCAATGAAAAAATGGCCTGAGAAATCAAACCATTTGGTCAAATAATACAATGCGTTTAAAAATCAAGAGTATAACTGTTGTGCCAATTCAGCAGCCTAATATTTTAGAGGGAGTCATGTGTGCAAGCTAACGGTCACAAAGTTAATTCAAAGTGTGCAAGTTTCAGAACAGTAAGCCAGAGGGTATAGCCTAGTCAAAAGCATTGATTCGTACAGCTACAGAGACAAAAGTTTTTGTAGTCACAAACCAAATGATTTGCAGAGTCAATGACTCACATGTCCTCACAAGAAATTATTTTCAAATTCTTGTAGTGATTACAGTTAAGCTTCAGCAAAGGTATACAGTGTGTAGTGATACAGGATTGTGAAGCAGCAAACCGACTGCTTCAGGTGAGATGGACAGATGCCAGTCTACTATAGAATACTCACAAGTGCCATTTTTATATCATCTGAAAAAGTTATAACCATTTGTAATTGTGATTTCAGTTGCTTGTCTAACAAAGTGCACAGATTTGCACACTATGTGCACAAAACGTAGTTTGAGATGTTATTTGGCAAGGGTGTTTTCTGGACGGCAAGGTATAACTACAGCCATTTCTGTCAACTAAACTTAATGGGTTAACTTAAGGACAAGATAAAAACAGCACTGATAAAGAATGACATTGGAACATCCCCTTTGGATTTTTATCCCCAGGATAGTAATTTGTCCTTTATCATAGCTCAGTTGTAATGCAGTTTGCCATTGTGTTAAGTATCTCCCATGTAATTTATCAGTGTAGGGTGTACTTTTATACATCTATAAGCATCCCGTAATGCATGTATGTGGAATGCTTTAGGCAAATGGAGGTTAAAGGAATAAAACACTGTACTTCTGATACAGGAAGAAGCTTATAAACAGCTTAATTGTTAAAATAAAGGACTAACCATCTACCACTGAGGTGAAACCTAACTTTATAGACAATCTGGAATCTTATGAGGAGTCATAACATATTTGGAGTAGCTGTTATAATACAGATTACAAATGTTATAGCTGTAAACCATCTGTTTCTATCTTTTAACATGCCTTGTGAAAATTAAACATCATGTACTCTTTATTTGCTCTTAATAATTATTGTTAATTATGTGACTTTTCAATACAATAAATATGAATTGGTAATGCAACCATTTTTTTATCAAAAGTAACATTTACTGCAAAACAGCAACATGGAGGAGGAAGGAGCTATAAAAGAACTGGAACAAGATGGCAGGTAAACCTACGTGGGAATAAACGAAGGGTCAGTAGTGCAGCAAGAACAAATGTGAACACAGCTCGGTATGGAGTATTGCAGCAGAATAAAACTAATATTAGAAACTGCTTCGACATCAGTTTGCTCTTCCTGTTCTGATGTTATAGCTTTAGCATGATTGACTGGTCATCAAAAGAGTTGGATCTGTTTGACTGGAAAACAAACAAAATAATATGTAAAGGTCTATTTGTGGGACTGCCTACATATTTACTGAAATCATCAGATCAAAACATACTGAAAATGACATCTGTGTTCAGATTAGTTGAAGTATTTTCATGAAGAGCAGGCACAGAAATCCAACTAGAAAGACACGTAAAAGTAGCAAGCGAAAGTGTCAAAAATGCCAATCAGATCATGCCTATTAATTTAACAACCCTGCCTCGTATCAGCAGCATTATAAGGCCTTGCTTGTAGAGCCACATCAAGTATTGTAAAACCGTTAGACTTTCTCACCTGTTTATTGCATGCCTCAGGAGGATAATTGGTTGGATAAAACATGCATATGCCTTAACTGCTGTCTGTGTACTAAAGTTTCAGTGCGACTTTATAAACTTTAAAACAACGCTGAATGTGGGTCAGAAATGTGTGTTTAGCATACAGTAAATATTGTACAACGTACAGCGTACTTAACATGGTGATTAGCTGTTAAATAATATACATATACCTCAATGTTACGTAATATGTTTTTATTGTTAGCTCGTGTGAATTGCCTCAGCAAATGTATGTAATGTTGAACTTTTTCCTCTGGACCTTTGTTGGAAAGGAGCTCTGTCCAGTTAAACTTTCCCAGTAATCAAAAATAAATAAATAAATTTGAAAAAAAAAAGTCCTAATATAAGGAATATGACATGAAATAAAAAAAGATCAGAAAGTTTACAGTTTACAGTGGTAAGTATATGCCAGAACAACCACACTGACTGACGTTTCAGGTATGAATGGTTAAGCAGAGATGAATTTAAACCAAAATATGAAATGTTAATAATGACAGCTCAAGAAGGTGGGCTACATACCCTCTGGTTTATAAAATCCATAGAAATGTGGGAGATGCATGTAATTGTAGGCTGTGTTTCTAGTTCTGCACTGTAGAACATGTATCTATATGTATCCCTCAAGTTTTTCCATTAGATCTATATTTCCCATAGATCTATATGTATCCCTCGAGTTTTTCCCATAGATCTATATGTATCCCTCAGGTTTTCCCATAGATCTATATGTATCCCTCAGGTTTTCCCATAGAACACAGCTAGAAACAGTTACATATGTTGTTGCTGGATGAGATATACATATGGCTGACAGTCTGTATACTGAAAGCCACAAAATGTGGCTAGACTGTTGCAGTGGGGATTGCGCAAACACTACATCATACAGGTAGCTGAGAAGCGCTGGAAACATAAACCACAAAGAATTAACGAAAATGAAGAAGTTCTGATGACATGCGATTAACAAATACCAACAATCAAGAAAGTAGAAGACAGAAAATCAAATATCATAGTTAAAGAAAAAATGACAAAGGCAGCATTAATTACTGAAAGAGCTACACCTAGCAATTATAGTGTCATGGTGTACAGAAGGAGATAAAGTCATAACCTACAAGGATATGTAAGCTGAACCTACAACAGTGTGGAATAACGACACACAGTCCCAACAGCAGTAGGAGCAGCAGGGCTACTAAAAACAACATTTTGAGAATACTTAAATATGCTACTAATACACATAACTCAGTAAGGACTGCAGAAGGAGGGCATTCTGGGTACATTGCTGGCAAACATCAAAGACAGAAGCAATACTAATTTCATGAGCTTTAATCATACCCTGACTTAGTATAAAAGCGACTTTTCGAGAATACTTAAATATGCTACTAATACACAACTCAGTAAGGACTGCAGAAGGAGGGCATTCTGGGTACATTGCTGACAAACATCAAAGACAGAAGCAATACTAATTTCATGAGCTTTAATCATACCCTGACTTAGTATAAAAGCGACTTTTCGAGAATACTTAAATATGCTACTAATACACAACTCAGTAAGGACTGCAGAAGGAGGGCATTCTGGGTACATTGCTGACAAACATCAAAGACGGAAGCAATACTGATTTTTGAATTTTAATCGTACTCTGACTTAGTAATGGGGTCCATTTCTGCCATGGTATTAGACAATCTAAATATTCAGAATCCAAGAAATATACACAGAAACAAGAAGGAGTTGTTAAAATAGTTAATACGTGAAAGTCCTATATTGTTAGAATGAAAGAAGGTCTTTAATCAATAAACACCTGTATAAAACTAGACTGTTCATACAAAACACTAAACTGTTGAATGTATCCCTCTCAGACAGTTTTAATCTGTTTCAAAGTATAATTCACATACTATTACAGACGGGTTCATATTAGCTTGTTGAAAACTCAAAAGAGCGAACTTGAATGGCTGGAACAGCAATTCCCCCCCCCCCAAAAAAACAAAAAACAAACCAACCCACAAACAAAATAAAGTGGGGACTTCACCCCCCCCACAACCCCCTACTTAAATATACCAACTCCGAGATCTCACCACAGTGGAGGAAACTGCGAGGTCCCGACAATGGCCCAGCGATTTTGTGATTTTTTTTTTCCCTGGGAAAAAAAATCGCTGTTCCGGCCATTCAGGTTTTTGTGGTTTCAAATATTAGCTGTCGATCAAAGAGTGTTCACTCTTTTGAGTGTTCGACAAGCTAATAGGAACCCTTACAAACTGTATTCCATCCAATGTTCTGCCTGCGATTTCATTTGTGGATGGCTGTTGTACTTTTCATGTGTTTGTAGAATCAGAAATTTGTTATATAGGTTCATAGGATGATACTAAGCTATTGATCCGGAGGTCCTTATAAGCCCAGCCAAGAATTTTGCCCATGTTCCATCAAAGTCAGCACCTGTTTCCCCTGTCCAGCAGGGACACAAGTGGACTCCTAGGGGTGTATTTTCTGTTTCCCATCCAGTCGTCCAGTTTCCTCTTAATGAGGGCTAGTGAGGTACTCTGCTTGACATGGAGAGGGAAGTCTAAATGCTCACTGTAAAGTCCAGCAACAGCTCACACACACCAACCCCCCCCATTTGACTGCAGTGAGAATAAAATGCCTACCTAAGTACACAGACTACAGAACACAGTATTAATCGCACGAGACACAGCCCAAGTTTAAATGTACTACAGATGGAGCATTTAACAAACTGAGCTACAATATAGGACCCTTGATGTGTGGAATGACTTCATGTATGGCATGAGTTTCAACGGGGAGGAATAAGCTATTAACGTGTTCTGTACATTTCCATATATTTTATTTTGAAATGGTGTGAGTCACTGGCATCTCTATGGTGCAGTGCACTGCACATAATGTGTAGTAGATACATGTTATGGTATAGTGCACTGCACATAATGTGCAGTATGGTGTGAGTCACTGACATCTCTATGGTGCAGTGCACTGCAGATGTGTAGTATGGTGTGAGTCACTGACATCTCTATGGTGCAGTGCACTGCACATAATGTGTAGTAGATACATGTCTGTTTAATGGAAGCATTACAGTTTAAGGGGAGGGTTGTAACATGCAGGGCACTGCACATAATGTGTAGTAGATACATGTCTGTTTAATGGAAGCATTACAGTTTAAGGGGAGGGTTGTAACATGCAATGCACTGCACATAATGTGTAGAATGGTGTGAGTCACTGACATCTCTATGGTGCAGTGCACTGCACATAATGTGTAGTATGGTGTGAGTCACTGGCATCTCTATGGTGTAGTGCACTGCACATAATGTGTAGTAGATACATGTCTGTTTAACGGAAGCATTATAGTTTAAGGTGAGGATTGTAACCTGCAGAGCACTGCAAATAATGTGTAGTAGATACATGTCTGTTTAATGGAAGCATTATAGTTTATGGGGAGGGTTGTAACATGCAGTGCACTGCACATAATGTGCAGTATGGTGTGAGTCACTGACATCTCTATGGTGTAGTGCACTGCACATAATGTGTAGTATGGTGTGAGTCACTAACATCTCTATGGTGCAGTGCACTGCACATAATGTCTAGTAGATACATATCTGTTTAATGGAAGCATTACAGTTTAAGGGGAGGGTTGTAAAATGCAGGGCACTACACATAATGTGTAGTAGATATATGTCTGTTTAATGGAAGCATTACAGTTTAAGGGGAGGGTTGTAACATGCAGGGCACTGCACATAATGTGTAGTAGATATATGTCTGTTTAATGGAAGCATTACAGTTTAAGGGGAGGGTTGTAACATGCAGGGCACTGCACATAATGTGTAGTAGATACATGTCTGTTTAATGGAAGCATTACAGTTTAAGGGGAGGGTTGTAACATGCAGGGCACTGCACATAATGTGCAGTAGATACATGTCTGTTTAATGGAAGCATTACAGTTTAAGGGGAGGGTTGTAACATGCAGGGCACTGCACATAATGTGTAGTAGATACATGTCTGTTTAATGGCAGCATTACAGTTTAAGGGGAGGGTTGTAACATGCAGGGCACTGCACATAATGTGTAGTAGATACATGTCTGTTTAATGGAAGCATTACAGTTTAAGGGGAGGGTTGTAACGTGCAGTGCACTGCACATAATGTGTAGTAGATACATGTCTGTTTAATGGAAGGGTTGTAACCTGCAGGGCACTGCACATTAATTACCCATAGTCCTCTGCATGTATGACAGCATGTGACTAAGTCTAGTTTGATATTGCACCCACATCAATAAATGGCATTACTGCTTGTTTACCTGCTGCTGTGTCTGTCCATCTCTCAAAGTAACAAAACTTAAGTACTGAATCCTCCAAGTCCTGTTAAAATAGAGCTCCACCTCTGGTTATAAAGTGTTGTTTTTTACGGACATATTCAGAGTAGACCACTGCATCACAAATTAAGTATATAGGATTTAACACAAAACAGCTGAGTGTCAAAAATGACAGCAAAACCCAATAGCGGTTAAGTAAATTTCTGTTCTACACAACAATAGCAGGAAGGAACCTGACAATACCCATAAGGCACACAATATCACATTAGTAAATGTAGTGACAGCATCGAGCTGCCGTGTTTACTAGCCTGTGCAAACATCCTTCCATTCAGATGCACTCATTAAGCAAAATCATTCCTGTCTAACTTTGCTCACTTATACAGAGGAACTGGAGTTCCGTTATCGGTCAGTAGTTGGATTTTAATTAATAAATGAAAAGAATGCAGAAAACGTTATTTCACATTTGTTTACTGGGGTAGTACACTGATTGCAAATGACCATTTGCAGGCTAGGATTAGTGTAACATAAAATAAAATAAATTACAACGGGATAATGATTTATAAAAGTATTACACTTAAGTCTGCAATCAATACCA
The DNA here is from genome assembly GCF_019279795.1 of Protopterus annectens. NCBI lineage: Eukaryota > Metazoa > Chordata > Ceratodontiformes > Protopteridae > Protopterus > Protopterus annectens. Next base: position 1,359,593,173 of record NC_056747.1, read on the forward strand.
TTAAGAAAGACTCAAGCATGTGTGTGTATGTGTGTGTGTGTGTGTGTGTGTGTGTGTGTGTGTGTGTGTGTGTGTGTGTGTGTGTGAAAAAACACAGCTTATGTAATAAAACAAAATGCAAATTACCTTTTAATGATGACAATAAATAATACCACACAAGACAGAACAAACAAAACTACTGATGTATATATAATACCCGAGCTACGCAAACAGAAAGACCTCAACAAACCTCACTATCTGCGTTTCTTACTAGTGACTTCACAGTCTTTGAGGCTTCTATTTTTGTTACACAGTAACAATATACTTGATTTGCCACACAGAATACCAGCAAGGGGAACCAGTCACAGAATGACAGTTTTGATATCTAATTGCTAAAAATGTCTGAGATCAAGGTTCAAACCTAAAGCACATTTGACAATACATGATTAATGAATACTCAGCAGCCTCTCTTCCACACTGGCCACTATTTGGACACAGGACAATCTAATGAAAAAAAACGGGCTTGTTTCTCACAAGTCATAACATGTCCAGTGAAAGTGCATTCCTTCATTAGTGATGTTATGCTTTGAGGAGTTCATTGCTCCCCCTCACCTATGGCATGCAAACCATGCCTGACGTTGCATTTCTAATGGAATTCTTCTGCTGAGCATTTGCATGTTTCCTTTCAAGACAGACCAAAGGGCAACTCATGGGGGGTTGTGGAGGGGATAAGAATATTTGATTTTCTTAAATGACTCTGGCTTGTTTGGAATATTCTCACTGCATGGTTGCAGGTGTTGTT